>NC_081345.1:27822932-28128371 GCF_029784015.1 Lycium ferocissimum | reverse complement strand
ATACGTTCTTGGCGGGGCCCTTTGATAAAAAACCCACTACGGATATTTGTTTACTTTTGAGGAGCTATATCATAGCGATCGAAGTTGCGAGTGTGTCGCGTTGTATGCAATAGACGGAGTATAATGCCGACTCACCCAGAGAGTAGCGAAGATGATAGCTCGAAAGTTATCAGAACTTGGATTGCGGCAAATGGAGTATATTGTCTGTTGACGGTCGAGTGCAATGAACCGAAGCGAAACTCGATGTACCATGCGAGAACAAAACACATTGATGTCGAATGTCCTTTGGATTCGTGATGCTACGGAGACAAAAAAAGATTCCGGTTGAAGAAAATCCACACGATGGAAATGCAAAATGATATGATGACAAAGGCGGTCTCGAGGCAAAAGCTTGAAGTTTGTTCCAAGCTAGCTGGTATGAGCTCTCGGTGATTCACAAGAACATTCTTCCCCGTGTCGTCGGGAGGGGAGAATTGTTGAAGTAGGTCCCTCGGACATGTGGGCCCACCGGAGTTGAATAGTAAATACGCGTGGTACTTTGTTCACGCGTATAAAACGCGGTTTTGTTTGCCATATTTCACGCCTTGATACGTTTCACGCGGTGTACCGTTCACGCATCGTTTCTTGTTCACGCGATGTTACCATTCCACGCGTTTTCTGAAGCTTATAAATAGAGTTCTAAGCTTCATTTGGAACTGACACACCAAGAAAATCTCAGACAATGTTGACACCCAATTTTGTCCCTCCTTTATTCTAATTTATTTCTTCGGGCTTCTAAATTTATTGACTAGTTAAGTATTTTATTTTCACTACTATTTCTACTACTATTAATATCATTATTTTTACAAAATTTCAAAGGGTTCGTCGTCACTTTATTTTCGTTAAATAATTATACTTTATCAAGTCTTTATTTTCTACGTATTAATTTCACCAATACATATTGTACTAGTTGTTAAATTAGAAGCACAGGAATAATTAAAATAGAGAAAGAAGATGCTCAATTTCGGACTAAAATAGGCCACTCTTTCTTACAAGTCCAAACGAACCAGACCCGTTTCGGACTAAAAATAATTCAAATTTCGACATCTCACCCGAGCCCGGTCCGGCTCAATCTCCTTATTCTAACCTAATACCCTAACCCCCTAATCTCTTTCTTCCTTCTCTCTCTCAGTGATCATTTTTCTCCTCTCTCTCTGTCGCTCCTTCGGCTTCCTCTTTGTCGTCATCTTCCATATTTTAGCTAAAACCTCGGTCCCCTTTAACCTTATACAGACTTTGCCTCCCCATTTCCATATCAAAAACGTCCATATATCTGTTTTTTAATGTCATTGACAGAGAAAGGGCCTTCCATTTTCTTGTTTCGAACAAAACAAATCCTTAAAGACCAGAGAAGATCAGCCCGTTTCGGGTGTACTGGACTAGAATCACGTGACCATCTGCCCAAAAGCACTGTCAACGTTCAGATTTGAACGATACATTTGACCCAATTTGAATCCCATGCTAGAAATCCCGCCCAATGGAAAACCCATTTTCGAACCGAACAAACCCTAGTTTCGTCTCTATAAATATCACTCTAAATCCTCCATTGGAAGGGGGGGATTTCTTTCGGTCCGTGGCTTACCTTTATCTGATTTTTAAACATCTTCGGATACATAACTTTTCTGGTCCATTTCGATTCGAAAGACTTTATTTCGAGTTTGAATTCGTTCGGGTTCGAGCGTAGATTCGAGACTCGAAGCCTCACTTCACTGTACCCACAAAAGGTCGGTAAATCTCCCCTCGATATCTGTTTATTAGTAGCTTATGTGCTTGCCTATTCGTTTCATATGTTGATATGTTTCATTTGTTCGATAGTTAGCTGTTAGGTTGGTTTGATGTTTGTTAATGTTAACATGTGACTACAGCCTTAGTTTAGTTTCTTAATGTAAGTTGATTTAACCAATCTGTGTGTGTGTGAATATTGTTGATTACTACAGGAGTATATAAGTCCTGTCCATGTTAAAAGAATAGTGATTGATTTGAGCATTGTTTTGGGCTGCTGTATGTTATGACAATTTCAAGAAGAGTTAACTTAAATAATCGAAACTCATCTCTGTCACTAGTCTAATCTCTGTCCTGTTCTTCTGGTTTCGGCCTTTAGTCTTTCGCGTAATTGTTTGTATGTTTTGAGCAGTTAGTATTTATTGGTAACTGATCAGCATGTCACAGCTTTTAGGTCAGTCGAAAGCATGCGATGTTGTTGGTTTAAGTTTGCGCTGTTTGGTATAGTTGTTGGTCTAATTTAGTATAATTTCCCTTTTACTAATTTAGATGATACAAATCAGTTATGAACCTATTGCTTCAAGTCTACGTCCGTATTATGTATTTGCTACTAGTTTAATTTGTAACGGTCATTAGCTTAATTTGAATCAATGAGACTTGGCGCAAGTAGTTTGGGTGTGGTTAGTTGCACGATGTAGTTATATAAGGAAGAGCGAGTTCTTTTTTGTGCATTTGATTCAGCTTCTCAAACGATCACTTTAGGTTTCTTTCCTTTTTCATTTACGTTCGCTTCGCTCTTGTTAAATCTTAAAATGGGCTTAAAATGTAGTGATGGATTAAATTAGTTTATGAAAATCTTTGTCATCCTATTTTGTCACTCGTTTATGAAACTAGAAAATATGCCAAGTCTTTGAGCTTAGTTCATTAGTTGGGGAAAAGATCAATCTATGCTCTGCCGAGTTTTCATTTGTTTCTTTTTTTTTTGGAGAGCTTTATCACTTCAAAGCCGTAAAATTGTATTGGTCTTTAAAATTGTTCTGCCTATCTCTAATAAGTCTCGGTCTAGATGAAACTTCACCCTCTATGTCTATGGCGCTTTCTCCAAGTGTATTTGGATTGCATGAATCCCCATTTTTCTTGTCACAGATATAGATCTAGTTTGCTTATTTACTAGTGTTAAGGGTGGTAAAACCATATGCGAGTGTTGCTTGCTGTATCCTGGATGATTGGAAAAATTCAGCATCTAAACATTTAGATTGAAGTATTATAGAATCATACACCTACGCATACAAGCTTATTTCCACACATAGATGCATTTCGAGTCGTGCCACGGTTGTAATATCAATACGTTTGTTTAGTTCTTGAAGTCTCATTGTTCTTGTTAAATTAGTTGCTTTGATATTGGTAAATGAGTGTGGGTTTATTGGCGTGTGTTCCAATGTTTGCTTGTGTGTCTACGAAATTAGATTTCCTCGCCTCGATTATTGTAATAAGTACTTGCTGAATATTCCTTTCGACATTATAGTTTTATTGATTAGAATACTAATCCTCCTTTCCATTTTTTTATGCATGATCATCGCATACAAGTCGCGGGACTCGTCATATCCCGCGTTCGGTGTTGGGCTAAAGCCCAACGTATTTCTCGAGTCACCCAACCCGCGACTGTGCAAAAAATGATATTGGGTCGAGGCCTATATGGCATAACGGGGACGACCGACGGACAGCGGCCCCCGAAATGGGCCAAGCCCATTTGAATTTCTTTACATTTCCGCTATTTTATTATCTCTCTCGTGTATTGGTTGTTTGACTAACACTTCGTTTTATTTTGCTCTCAATTAGCTTAAATGAATTGTAGGAGGATTAGTGAGATTTAATTTAATAATGGTAGTTAACTTAAGGAAAACCAATCAATTCCATAAGATTCACTTTTATTGATTTTCAAGAGTATGTCTTTATGACATTCTAAAAGTTATTTTCTTTGTCCGTTCTTGCTACAAATAATCTAAAATTTACGTTCGTTGTACCTCCTCTACAAGTCTCATTTCATACAAGTCTTATTTTAAATAGAACTATTATGTTTTTATTTAATGCCTTAATAACCTTTATAAATCGTATCTTGTCATAGCATTAGAAGTATTATTTTATACAAATAATTATTTTCACAAGTCCCATTTTTATCATTCTCATATATCTATCTATAACTTTAGCAATATTTTCAAGATATTTTCTTAAATATTAAAAATACTATATTTACACTTAGCCTAATTAACCCTAAGTCCGGTCGGATTAACCATTATTAGTGGAACTTAGAGGATGCCTAATACCTTCCCTCTAGGTTAGTTAAACCCGTACCTAGAATCATTTGGTTTCGTAGACTTTGAAATTAAAATCAACTCTAGATTAATACTTTAATGAACTTTAGGTGCCCTAATTCACCGTAAATAATTAGGTGGCGACTCCTCAACTTTAATTAACCCCGGAATTACCCGGATGTTATAAACTATTTTGACCCTGGTTAAAATAGGGTATGACAGACAATACATCTGAGTGAGAGCAAAGTGAGGTATTCCATAGACTGTAAGAAAACAGTCTGTGAAGAAAAATAGAGTGTGAGTGATATTGTAGTAAGGTGGGAAAAATCAAAAGAGTGTTTTTCTTTTGTGGGTGTAGTGGTCTTAGGAGTATTTATACTCGTTACTACACGATGGTAAAATTCTTACTATAGTGATATCAATTTTCTCTTGGCCGTGGTTTTCCCTATTCGAAGGGTTTTACGTAAAATCTTGGTGTCATTATTGCTGCATTTTATTCTTGCTAATTTAACCATAAATTAGTGTTCCGCGTTTATCACTAATACCGTGAATATTATTTTTGCGGGGTTATTTTATTCCCAACAGGGTGGCAATGCACCAAGCAATGATTGGGAAATTGCTAAAAATGGGGATCGGACTCTACTTCTTATTGGGCGAACAGGTGATGGTAAAAGTGCGACAGGCAATAGTATTCTCGGAAGAATGGCATTCAGGTCAATGCATTGCTCTTCTGTTGTTACAAGTGCTTGCCAGCTTCAGAGTACTCAATTAGACGATGGACAGATACTTAATGTGATTGATACTCCTGGTATATATGGCCAAATTTCTTCATTTCTAGGGAGATTTCTGTACTGTATCTAATAAGATCACATCACATTCATTCTGAACCTACTAATTCTAGATTCTCAATTCACATATGCATGTTTGTATCTTGTTTTATTGTGTAATCTGTAAAGTTATTGATATAGCTGAGGTTGTGGAAATTGCAGGATTGTTTGATATTTCTCGAGACCCTGATTTTGTTATAAAGGAACTTGTAAAATGCATGGATTTTTGTAAGGATGGCATCCATGCTGTACTTCTGGTTCTGTCTGTACGAACTCGGTTTTCAAGAGAAGAACAAGCTGCTATCCAATGTTTTCTGGAGCTCTTTGAGAGCAAAATTAGTGATTACATGATTGTGGTCTTCACTGGAGGAGACGAGCTTGAAGAAAACGATGAGATTTTGGTTCAACATTTAGACCGTTGTCCTGAGCCTTTAAAGGCTAGATTATTTACAGAGATCTTATATGATAAGATGGGATGTACTTATATTGAACCTTGGCTTTTGGAGTACATTAAACTGCCAGATCATACTTTCTTATTTTATTTGCATTTTAGCATTATTCGTCAAGTTATGTTTATAAAAAGTTAAATTCGTTTGCTCATTGAGTGTGAAAGTTGATTCAATTCAATTAATTATTTGTACTACCGTTACAGGAAGTTCTCAAACAATGTGGAAATAGACAAGTACTTTTCGACAATAAGAATCAGGATCCATTGAAGAAAGCTGAACAATTGAGTAATCTTCTTTTACATGTGAATTTGGTTGTGGAAAAGAATGATGGAAGACCATATACAGAAGACCTTTTCAAGGAATTAAAGGTATGTATTCAACCCTTGTTGTGCAATAGTTATTGTCAAGAAAAGCACTAGTAAATAGTAACGACTAATGGCTATATACACAAGGAATAATATTTTCACCTTGTATATACACAAAAAAGCCAAAGAATTTCGACATCTATTATATAAAAAAGATAATTTGACCTTGTATTTGGATTGCATACCTAGCTCTGCCCCTGATGGCTCATGCAGGAAAACTTGTTGATGTGATTGTGACCGATTGAGTACCTTGTATATATGTTAATTCTTGTACCTTTTGGTATTTAACAGGTTGAATCAAAGCTGAGGATGATGAGGCATGTTGAAGCAGAATTGGCAAAGGAGCGTGTTGCTCGGTTGGAAGCTGAACCAAATGCAGAAGCAGGTCTAATGAACTGGAAAAATGTGAGTAGTCTGATGAGAGGGACCTTAGACAGACCCCAAGCAAGAAAAAGATCTCCATCTGGAATGCGTCATATTTTATGAAATGCTAGTTCTTGATGCCATATGTTTTTGTAAGATGCCTCAAATTAAATTGAGGAGTACCATATGGTTATGTTTTGCACTCACACTTTCCACCCTCTTAATTCCCTAATGTGGTAGAAAACTTTTTTAGTTTTTTATTCCAGATTATATGGGATGGATTTTGCTATTGGCACTTATCGGTTAGATCAAGTTATCAGAGTTCTGGACTTCTCGTATTAGCTAGTTTGAAGTCTTTCAAATTATGGTATTCTTCAAATATTTGTTAGTTGTTAGGACTCCAATGCATTAAAATTTTTCTATTGGTTGTTGGTTTCCAAACATAAGCTTTCTTTAAAGATCAAGCTATATCACAGTTCTTGTTCTAGTTGTGAGGCTTTCCTATAGTAACAATCTTGAAAGCTTTTCAATTTCTGTGATCATATTGACGAGTATTAGTCCCTTTTTTATTTGGTTAAGGTGACTAAAAGCACAAAACATTGTTTATTTATCAAGTTTTTGTACTGGTTGGAAGTTTTCGAGTAAAAACAATCTTGAAAGGTTGTCTATGAGTTAAAAAAAAAGCCTGGATGGTTATTTTTTGGACCATTTGTTGATATTTAATCACCATCTAAAATATAATTAATAAAATAGCTATTTGTTATGGCGGAAATAATATTTGGATAAAATACACTTCTAGCGTTGTGTTCCAAAAAAACCAAGAAATACAAATGCAGTTCAAAACTCTAAGGATTCATGGAGTTTGGAATATGATCATTGGAGGAACTATGATAAACTATGATTCCTTCTTAAATTAGGTAACATGAGTGAAATAATGGAAAACTATTCGCCCTCTGTCCCAGTTTACGTGAAGGTGTTCGGAGTATGAGGGTTAAAATACTTTATTTTGATCATCAATTCGGATTATTTAAATATTTCAAAATAAAATTTACATATTTAAAAATTACACTAAAAATAGTACAAGTCAACATAGATTATGATTCAAAATATCTTTAAGAAGTTTGAGAGAACTATTGTCAAAGAAAAAATTGTTTGACTCCTCAAATAAAGAACGCCTTCACATAAAAAAATGAGACACAGGAAGTAATTTAAGTTTTTTAATAGGTCACTCAACGATTATTACTTCACTCGTGATACCTCTTTTGAATTTCAGGACAATATCTTCATATCATAGAGCTTGAACAAGTCTTGTTAAATAATATATGTTTTGTCCTAAGTTCGAACTTATACAGCCGAAATTCCATGTCTCTGTTGTGGAGTTTAGCAAATATCCTTAAGTTCGAACTTATGAAAATAAACTGTTTTTTTTTTTTTTTTTTTTTTTTGAAGTTTGAATTGATAAAAATTGAAATTCCATAAATTTATATGTTTCAAACTCCATAAGTCTTTTTTGCTATTTGAATCATATCAGTTCTAACTCCATGAATATTTTCTAGGTTGCTATATCTCAAATTGTACGGCGTGTATTCGAATGTTTTAAAGCTTTTCATATTTTAGTGTGCGATCATCCAAATAATGTTTCCTTATTAAAGAGTGGATAAACTTCAACTAGTTTTGAAACATTGGCTAAATCTTGATTAATCATTCAAAAAGTAGTTATTTGTCAATGTCTCCCTTACATGATCATATCAACGCATTTTTTATTTTTTTATTTTTTTATTTTTTTTATTTCCTCTGGTTTATGGGTTCCGAAACATAGACACTTTCTTCACCTTGCTTTCTATTGAAACAACTACTCTCCGCCTCAATTTATGTGACACCTTTAGATTTTGGAGATTCAAATAAGTCTTTTTAACCGTAATTTTTAAATATATCTGTTAATTTTTGAAGTTATCAATTATCTATGACTTATAGAGTAAAATTTTATTTTAAAAAACTTAAAGATTTCATGACTGAATTCACAATCAAAATTAAATTATTTAACTCTTGAAATACGAACCGTGTCACATAAATTCTGATAGAGGGAGTACTTCATTTATTCATTTTATTTTTAAAATGATAAACATAAAATTAATTTTTTTTTTTGGAAAAAACCTTTCAACTACCCAAAGCGCGACTGTTAAGTGTCCAAGGTAGAAGGGCTAAAGCTGTTTACGTAGAGAATGAAAAGCCAAAACACTCTCTAGTCTTTTCCCAGAAAAGTTTTATATATTCTAATCCATTGTTCAAACTCTCTGTATTCCAAACTGCAGCCTCTTTGTCAAGGTCAGCAACATGTTCTCTTTTTTGTTTCTCTTACTGCCTCGCTCATTTTTGTGTTAGTCGGCTCTAAGTTTTGTGATTTATGTGTTAGAAAACAACATTAACTGACTGATAGTTATGTGACGGTCTATGAAATTTAACCCGAATGTGGCCTATTTCATTAGTGTATTAAACATGATTATGGTGATTTCTTCTGTTGTTGTTTTAGAATATGCTGAATTCATAGTAATGAAGCCTGTGGACTTTAGTCGTTGTGCACACATGACCTGAAGATAACTTAAAGAAGAAACCTTAAAAGTTTTGAGCTTTACTTCATGAATACAAGGTTCTTTTTGCTGATGTTTTGATGAAATTGCGCATAATCTAGTTTGAGTTTTCTGGTGTTGAGACTTGAGGGTAAAATATTCTAGCTTGATTACTACTTACTTGGCTTATTCAGTGTGCTTTGATTATAGTGTCATTATCTTTAATTTAAAGGCCATATGAACTGATTTTTTAGGTTTATCGTCCTCATCTAAGTAGGCGTTTGGACATGAAGATATTTGGGGAAATAAAAGTATTTGAAGTTGAGTTGATAAGGCTATTTCGATGCTAATCTATTTTACTCATTTTTTTAAAAGTTAGATCAAAATTCTATGGTGGCACCAAAGATCCTATTTGTGCAACTTAGTGGAGAAGATTTGTGAAAAAGGACACTTCTAAGTTTTAATTTGCACTATGGCCACTCATTTTCTTTTTGATTTAATTTTCGTTGCTAGGATTTAGAAAAAGCAAAATGGGGTCAGTTTTACAATTTTAAAAAGATTGGAACTTTTAACTTCTACACTTTAGTACATTTGATTTCTTTTAAAATATACAAAGACCCACCCTCTCTCCTCACTCCCTTTCACTTTTCTAAATTAAAAAACTCTCAAGCTTCCAAGCTACTCTTCCTCTCATCAGAGCTTTGATGTTATTCCATTGTCTTCCCCAGGTATTTTCTTTAATTGTGCTTCTCCATCTGAGCATTTTGAGCTTCATATTGCCCTGAAAATGTTAATTTTTTTTCCGTTCTTGAAAAAAATCCTTTGTTTATAAAGTGTTCATAAAGCTCTTCTTTTTTTTCAAAACCTTTAAATTTTGCCTGTTTTTTCATTGAAATGTGTGTTATTTATACTTATTTTGCTTGTTTCGATCTTTGATTTAGTGTTTTTGCTCTGTAAATAATGGTCTATTAATAGACTTTTGGTCGATTATTCTTATTACGTGATTCAACAATGTTGCAACTCTGTCAGAGTATTTTGAGCTCCATATTGCCCTAAAAGTTGTTAAACTTTTCCTATTCATGGTGTTCATAAAATTCTGATTTTTATTCAAAATTTTGGAAGTTTAGCTGTTTGTTTCGATCATTCTTTTTCTGTTTTTGCTTATGTGCTATCTATACTTATTTTGCTTGTTTCGATCTTTCGTCGTTTGTTTTTTATTTTTGCAAATGCATTATGGTCTATTACTAGACTTTTGATCGACTATTCTTGTTTTTATATCATGATTGATCAATGCCACTCTACTGTTTGTATATAGACTGTCTTATTCACTTCCATTTCTAGGAGGTTTGCTGAAATTTTCAGGCAGAGGCGTGCATATATCAGCAGTTCAATCAATTTATTTGTGCCGTCGGCTGAAAAGACGATAAGGGAAAAAATGAATGAGGGAGACTCCTTGTTTGTTAATAATAGATGAGTTCACCCTAGTCGGCAGTGGACCAACTGCCAAAGTCAATCTACTGAACAAAACATGTTCTTGTGAGAGTATGACTTGGTGAAACTACTGTGCGCTCACGCGATGGCAGCATTGAGATTGAAGTACGGTGTTGATTATGGTTCAAACATCTACGGGTATTCTTCGCCTATGTATAAAGTTCAATCTTACATTCTTGCATTTGCTGAAACTAGTTATGTGGTCCCACCAGAGTCAGAATGGCAAGTGCCAGAGAAGTATACAAACATGTACATTCCTAATTTTAATGTATTTTTATTGTATTAGTTTTGAAAACTGAATGCAAGTTCAATATTAATCAACTTTGTATCAGTTTATCATGGACTCTAAGTGTATTTATAATATACCGTTCAGTTGGTCTATGATATTTCACTGTTAGGATATTGATCTTCCTTTTGGAGCTTTATATTCCTCAATTAAAACCCTTATCATGGGGAACTGAGCAACGTAATGAGTACCTTTCTTAATTTTGCAGTTTCCACGTCTAATCAAACTGATCAAATTTAGCATTGGGTGACGTTTCACTTAATCAATGCCACTTGTTTCATTTTATTGTAAGTATTTTACAAAGCTTTCATTGGTGAAAGTTGATGATGGAAGCTTTTGGGCTTTCATATTTCAATGAAATGAAATATAGGGTTGTTGTTCATATTTCTTGTGTTGTGTTTTATTTATGCCCTTTTTATATTTGCATTTGTTTTCCAACTGTCAAAATAAAGCTATGTGTGGTAAGTCTATTAATAGACTTAACTGATGATAAACGACTATGATCTATAATAACTCATTGACATGATCTATGATGGACCTTTAAGGTTGATCGTAAATCACGGGAATAAAGGTAACTATTGGAACGAGAAGCCTCCTAAATTTGCACGTCCAACAGAAAAAAAAAATGAACACCCCAACCCCCAAACCGCAAATCTTAAAAAAGCCAAAAATAAAATAAATAAAATGCCTTGATCTTGTTTAAACATTATAATAACACTTTAATACATCATATGAGAGTCCACATCCATTAGATACATGATCCAAAGAGTTTTAGGAAACCTAATGGTCCTTAAATCACTAATATTAGTTTAAAAAAGGCAAAAATAAAAAGACTTGATCTTGTTTAAATATTATAATAACACTTTAATACATCATATGAGAGTCCCCATTCATTAGACACATGATCCAAAGAGTTTTAGGAGACCTAATGGTACTTAAATCACTAATATTAGTCTAAAAAGTCAAAAATAAATAAAATAAGATAAATAAAAAAGATTTGATACTATTTAAACATTATAATAACACTTTAATCATAATACGAGAGTCCCCATCCATTAGACACATGATCCAAAGATTTTAAACACAAGTAATGGTAATCATATCACTGCTATCCAATTAGTCTGACAATAAGTTATTGTTCTCAAAGCACAAAGATTGTTCTAAGGACACCATTACTTGTGATTTAACTCTTTGGATCATGTGTTTAATGGACGGGGACCCTCGTATGATGCATTAAAGTGTTATTATAATGTTTCAATAGTATCAAGTCTTTTTATTTATTTTATTTTATTTATTTTTGGCTTTTTTAGACTAATATTAGTGATTTAAGGACCATTAGGTGCCCTAAAACTTTTTGGATCGTGTGTCTAATGGATGGGGACTATCATATGATGTATTAAAGTTTTATTATAATGTTAAATAGGATCAAATCTTTTTATTTTATTTTATTTTATTTATTTTTGGCTTTTAAAACTAATATTAGTGATTTAAGGACCATTAGGTGTCCTAAAACTCTTTGGGTCATGTGTCTAATGGATGGGACTCTCATATGATTATTAAAGTATTATTATAGTGTTTAAATAGTATCAAGTCTTTTTTATTTATTTTATTTTATTTATTTTTAGCCTTTAGGCTAATATTAGAGATTTAAGGACCATTAGGTGTCCTAAAACTCTTTAGATCATGTGTCTAATGGATGGGGACTTATATATGATGTATTATAGTGTTATTATAATGTTTAAATAGGATCAAGTCTTTTTATTTTATTTATTTTTGGCCTTTTTAGACAAATACTGGCCTTAGTCTATATCTATATATACTATGTGGATGATTGTTGACCATGCGTGAAGTCAAGCCTAAATGATGACTGTTAACTATTGACGACCGTCGGTTTAAGATTTGTGCAATTTGGTATTTGGGGTTTGGGGTTTAATTTGTTTTTAAATTATATTTTTGTCCGTTAGAATAGTCCAAATTTAGTAGGCTTCTCATTCCAAAAGTCGACTTTATTTCTCAAGTTTAGCATCGACCAATGTCGTCTATAATATTCTTGGGCTTTGAGTTATTATAGATTAATGTAGTTTATTACTGGTTGGTTTATAATTGTCCAAGCATATAATATTTGTGCATTCCACCTTATAATATTTGTTATTGCTCTTGTTCGGTTTAAAATAGAACGGGGTCTTTATTGCAGCTTGCTTCAACAAAACCTTTAAATACTCCTTGTTCTCAAATGTTTTCCCGCTGTAGAAACCGGTTCCATGATTGAATTTGTGGTTGCTTTGTGAATCACTTGGCTGCTCATCACCCTCGTCGCCTCCATCACACTCTTCGTCATCACTATCAGGATTATCCGTATCCATTAAATGATCACCCATGCCCTCATGTTGTATTGAATTGTCATCGGCTGGCAGCTATGGTGGGGGTGGGGGTGGTGCAGCTGAAGTAGAAGCTTTTTGGGAACTCTCAACAACATTTAAAACAGGCCTAGAACCATCAGGAGCACTATCAAGCATGTACAATCCCACCTGCCTATCATTCATATGAAAGAAGGATGTATTTTTCCCCTCACGGGAAGAGCATTAATCATATAACTAATGCGCAAGTCATTGGGGTCACAATTTACCTCCCCGCTTTCGATTACGCTCGTAACCAGGTCGTTGAACGTACCATTACAATGCATGGCAATCGGAACTATCACCTTGCTATAAGAAATCCAATTCCACCATTTTGGGGGTCTCCTCCCATTTACCCATGTAGTCACCACCTACTATAATATATTCTGCAATCGACGCCATAATAATTCTATAATAGACTATGCCTATGGTCTATGACTCGTCGATGACTGGTCGATAACTGTGGTCTATGATTGGCGATGAACAACACCTCGATTCGAATGAAAAGCGGGGTAATGCTCTTTTCGATTCAACAATGGCAGATTGAATACAAAAGAGAATCTGTATTCCCAAAACGAACTCCGATGTCGGAATGAGGTCGAAGGTTTTGCCAAAAAACTGAGCTTTTACAACAATTAGAATGACCCTTTTCAATGATTTGTGCGAGTTTTTAGTTAAAATGGTTGAAATAGAGAAGCTTTCAGTCATTGGGGACTGATTTTCCGACGAAATGTCAAAATTTTGGCCGGAAACGGGATCTGGAATAGGGAGATTTTGGAGGGCAATATTTAGTTTTTTTTTTTGGGTAATTAAAATGTTGGGGGTTGGGGGCCAAAGTGTAGTTTCAAAACTTTGTGGCTGGAATTTGACACAGTAATTTTCTGACGTGCTGACGTCATAAATGGTGTCTAAAGCACCAATTTATGAACACTTATGGCCTTTTGCCTAAATAAGTTTCCAAAATGGCTTTTTGGCCAAGTGCCCCAACTTAGTGCAATAAATAGAAATTGAGCAAAAATTCGCGAAGATTTCCCTTCATTATAGTTTTTAAAACGACAAACATCAAAAAGCAAACTCTTTAACTAAAGAGTTTAAGTTTTATAAATCTTTTTTAAGAAGATAATCATGGTTTTATAGCTACAATTTAGGGGGGGGGGGGGGAAAGTAAGACCAATAGAGTTCTAATTGTACTCTACTAAAACAGTTCTTTCCTGTTCTGAGATAAATCGTATTAATTTCTTTTGCTAACGTAAATCAAATTATAATGTTCTCCAATGTTTTTTTCTGAACTAAATCATCATAATCAGTTTAAGTGATCAAACAAGGAGAAGGATTGTTAATTCTTTTTTTTTTTTTTAAATTAAACAATTCCTCAACGCCTCAAATATGTTAATTAATTAAGAAGAGTTTATTTTGGACTGTTACTAATATGTTTTACTATAACTTGTTTGAGAGAAACCCTCTCATACCTTCACTTTTGAAGATTCAGACAACATTGAGATAAAGAATCTAAGAGAGATAGAGAATCTAGGTAGTTCTATGATGAGCTTTGGAAATATCGGATCTGTGTTGAGAACAAAAGAAAAGCTTGGGCTCGGATCTGTGTTGAGAACAAAAGAAGAGCTTGGGCTAATTGGGAACAAATGTTTGGGCTCAAAAGAAGAAAATACATCGACACATACGAGGCCCAAATATCAACACACGTACAAGGCCCAAATATTAGAAGAATGAAAATGCACGGATATGCAAATGTACAGAATCCTATGTAGGAATAATTATAAAATGTACAGGTGTAGAAAATAACAAAAAATAATTATAGCATAGCTGTAAGTTAGTTACTAAATATTTTTATTTGCATTTACATACATAGTCCCTAGTTCAGATTGTATAAATACATGTACATGATGATTTGATCAATACAAGGAAAATTTCACAAAGTCCTCGTCTCCAATTTCTTTCATGGTATCAGAGCAGTGAGCTCGATCCAAATCCTAAATCAAATCTACTTCATTTCCTTGTTCATCCAGTATGCCTGACCAAACAGTAGATGCTTCAGTTACTCACACTGAGAATACCACTGCAGTCGACTCAAACAGCCTCTTTTATCTTCATCCTTCAGACACACCTGGTATGAGCCTTGTTAACACCATCTTTGATGGAAAAGGATTCCCAGGGTGGAGAAGATTTGTCCTAATATCACTATCAGCAAAGAAAAAATTGGGGTTTATCAATGGGGTTTGTAAAACCCCAGATTTGAATGCCACTGATTTTGAGCAATGGAGCAGCTGTAATGATATGGTTACAGCTTGGTTGTTGAATTCATTGTCTAAGGACATTAGGGACAATGTGATATTTTCGAAATCAGCAAGAGAACTCTGGGAAAGCCTTGAACACAGGTTTGGAAAATCAAATGGAACAAAGTTTTTCCACCTGCAAAAGGAACTGAGTCTATTAGTTCAAGGACCAACAGATATATCAACTTATTTCACAAAGATTAAAAGGATATGGGATGAATTGGATTCCTTAAACTCAGACATAGTGTGCATTTGTAACTGCACTTGTGATGGAAAGAAGAAACTGGCAAAATCATTTTTGGACCAAAGATTGATTCAGTTTTTAACGGGGTTGAATGATGCCTATGCTCAGGCAAGAGGAAATATTCTGATGATGAACCCCTTACCTGAGATGGATTTTGCCTACTCTCTCCTTCTACAAGATGAAAATCAGAAGGAAATTTATGGCAATGCTCAAATCTCAACTGATTCCAGTTCTTTTATGGTGACAAACAAAGGAAAAGGAATCCAGAGATCTCCTAATCAGTTCTTCAGAAGTCCAAGCCAACCTCAACAGACTCAAAGGTTTGCTAACCAACCTCAACAGACTCAAAGGTTTGTTAACCAACCTCAAAGATTCAATAATTATCAATAGAAACCAATGAATGCACCTAGGAAGTTTAAAGGAAGAAGGACAAAGTACAACCCAAATGTGAGTTGCACCAACTGTCTCAAACCAGGGCATCTTGAGGTGGATTGTTATAGGCTGATAGAGTACCCTGAGCATTTTGAGTTCAAAAATCAAAGGGACTATCAAGGACAAGCTACAACCAATACAACAGCAGTAGGAACAGAGGAAGAACATGCTATAAATGCAGGAAACAGGGAAACTAGCAACTACAATCAACTTTTTAGCAAAGAACAAGTTTCAGAAATTGCAAGTATGTTCAAAGAAATGCATATGCAGATGGGAAACACAGGATCATTTGGAATAGATATCAATGCAAATGCAATTGCTGGTACAGATTCTAAATACTCAGGAACTTGTTTTTCCGTTTATGCAACAAAATCTTGGATCATAGATTCAAGAGCATCTGAACACATGTGTTTTGATTCAAATTATTTTTCATCTTTAATTACACTTCCTGCCCCTATTCACATCACTTTGCCTAATTCCTTTAGGCTAAGTGTCACAGATACAGGAAGTGTACCCATTCAAAGACAATCTTACTCTTAAGAATGTGTTTCATGTCCCAGATTTCAAATACAATCTACTGTCTGTTAATAGGTTATGTCATCAGTTGCCTTGCTATGTGTTTTTTACACTTACAAAGTGTCTATTGCAGGACCTTTCTTTGAAGAGGGTAGAAGTTTTTGGTGAGGTCAATGAAGGACTCTATCTTCTGCATCCTAGAGTTTCTAGTCCTAAGGTTCTATCCAGCAAAGATGTTTTTAATTTTCCAAAAAGAAGTCATTCCAGTCATGTAGACAGTTCAGTTTCTTTTCCTGTTTCTGCCTTAGCTACTTCAGATGTAAAGCTTTGGCATGTAAGACTTGGGCATTTTCCTTTCTCAGTAATAAAGAAGTTCAGTTTCATCCATTTTCCTTCTAAATTTGAATATGTGTGTGACATATGTCCTAAAGCTAGGCAAAGCAGAAATTCCTTTCCTATAAGTGAAATCAAATCTAAAAGTTTGTTTGAACTTATACACATAGACACTTGGGGCCCATACAAGCAAGCAACACAGAATGGTTACAAATACTTCCTCACTATAGTGGATGACTATAGTAGAGGGACCTGGACTTTTCTATTAGCAACTAAATGCAACGCTTTTACTGTTTTGAAATCCTTTCTTTCTATGGTTGAGAGACAATTTGAAAAGAAAGTCAAGTGCATAAGATCAGATAATGCCTTTGAATTAGGCAGGAGATCACAAGAAGTAGCATTTTTGGCTGATCAAGGTATTATGCACCAAAGAAGTTGCATTGCTACCCCACAACAAAATGGGGTAGTAGAGAGGAAACATAGACACCTTTTAGAACTAGCTAGAGGGTTGTTTTTTCAGTCCTATGTGCCCATTTGTTATTGGGGGAAGTGCATTCTAACTGCCACCCATTTGATCAACAGGCTGCCCACTAAAATACTTAAAGGTAAGAGTCCATATCAAGTTCTCTTTGGCAGAAAACCCAAGTATAACACTCTCAAATCCTTTGGCTGCCTATGCTATGCCTGGAAAGTTTGATGCTAGGGCAAAATCTTATGTTTTTTTAAGCTATCCTTAGGACCAAAAGGGATATAGACTCCTTGACATTCATTCTAGAATATTTTTTATATCTAGAGATGTACACTTTCATGAGGTTCATTTTCCTTTTTCTAAACCTCAAAATTCACCTTCTTCCCTGTTTTCTCAACCTTCACTCATGCCAGACACCTCAGATTCTAACACTATAATTCTGCCCTCATCTACACTCACACATTCTGCTCCTCCTTCACGTCATTCCAACATCAATACACCACCCCTTTCTCCTCAACATCATGATCAAGATCCACATGTATATAATTCAGTTCCCGTGCACTTGGCGCCCACTAGACACGACGGCGAGAACATCACACAGGCCCTCTTACTTAGATGACTATGTGTGCAACAATATATTTCTTACTGATGTCACCAATTCTTGCCTATCAACACCTACAGAACCTAATGTTTTTTCTTTCAATACTCTCTCTACACATAACCAATCTATGTTACACTCTATATCTACCCTTTTTGAACCCACTACTTTTTCCCAAGCTGTATCTCACCCAGGTTGGCAATAGGCCATGGATACTGAGATAGAGGCTTTAATGCTTAACAATACATGGGATGTAGTGGAACTGCCCAAAGGTAAAAAGGCTCTACCTTGTAAATGGGTATACAAAGTTAAGCACAATTCAGATGGAAGCATAGAGAGATTGAAAGCTAGGCTGGTGGTCAGGGGGGATATTCAACGAGAAGGGGTCGACTACAATGAAACCTTCTCTCCAATGGTCAAAATGACCACTGTCAGATGCTTATTAAGTGTGGCAATTAAGAAGGGTTGGAATGTTTCCTAGTTAGATGTTAGTAATGCATTTTTACATGGGGATTTACAGGAAAAAGTATTCATGAAATTCCCTGCAGGACTATCCCCACCTAGTACTAATCATGTTTGCTTACTAAAGAAATCTTTATATGGCCTCAAGCAAGCCTCAAGGCAATGGTATGCCCGACTTGCTGGGGCACCCAACTTCAAAGGGTATTCAGCTTTTCTAAACGATTATTCTCTTTTCTTTAAGAAAACAGGGACACATATTTCTATTTTAGCAGTTTACGTGGATGACATATTGATAACTGGGAATGACTTGCAAGAAATCTCTCAATTAAAGGCTTTTCTCAGTTCAGAATTTCGTGTCAAGGATTTAGGTGAAATACATTATTTTCTAGGGATGGAAGTTTTGAGGGAACAACAGGGATACATCATCAGTC
The DNA here is from genome assembly GCF_029784015.1 of Lycium ferocissimum. Classification (NCBI taxonomy): domain Eukaryota; kingdom Viridiplantae; phylum Streptophyta; class Magnoliopsida; order Solanales; family Solanaceae; genus Lycium; species Lycium ferocissimum. Next base: position 28,109,775 of record NC_081345.1, on the reverse strand, counting down.
AACGAAAGTTTACCTTGGATTTAATGCAAGAATTTGACTGCTCTCACTTAGCCAAAGTTTCCTCTCTGCTTGATCCTGCACACAAATTACAAGCAAGTGATGAGAATCTCATGTCGAATCCTACAATTTATTGACTCTTGCTAGGAAATTAAACTATCTTACCCATACAAGGCCCGACCTTTCCTTTGCCGTTTTGAAACTCAGCCAATTTATGCAAAATCCCACCATCTCTCATTTCTCTGCTGCCCTGAGGGTTGTGAAATACTTCTCTATTGATCCATGCCAAGGCCTTTTCTTATCAGCTACTCCATCATTTTCCCTAACTGCTTACTGTGATGCCGACTGGGCATCTTGCCCCGACTCAAGAAGGTCAGTATTGGGTTTCTTTATCACTTTTGGAGGTGCACCTATATCGTGGAAATCCAAAAAGCAAGCATCGATTTCCTTTCCGTCTCGCCGCGAGTGCCGATCCATGAGGAGGTTCTTTGCGAGAACTTACTTGGCTCGTTCGTCTTCAAGATATCGTCGATTTCTTCACCGTTCTTTGGTGCCTATTCACTCGAAGCGGTCATGTTACACCCCAATCTTAGGGGGTGTGGCGCACCGACCCGGGCGAGCGAACCAAGCGCGATATCTAAACTCTGTAACGTGAATCATGGGCCGACGGGGCATTTGAATAACAATTTTAAGAAGTATATCGTGACAACACATGACAAAAAAACCCATAACACATATATGCATAACTACGTACAAACCCACAACCAAGAAAGACAACTAGTCGAGAAGGCGGCGAAGGCCAAACACGATACCTATACACCGGCGGGCGGGGCGTAAGCCTCTAAGAGCACTAATATGCATCGGCGGTCGGGACGGTGTCCCCGACGTAGCTATAAACGTACTCGTAATATATATATATATATATATACACGTACGTGCATTCTATTTGATGACTACGGCCGACAACTCCGGAGAATGGGTGCGAACATCCTGGCCGAACTACGGTATCCCTGCGAGAAAGGTACGCCAATCTGTCTACCGTACCTGTGGGCATGATCACAGCGCACAAAATGCGTCAGTACGAAATATGTACAGAGTATGTAAGGCGGTGAGTGTAAACATAACATAAGCATAAGAGATACAGATAACTTGGGAAAAGATGTAGAGACAACCTGAAACTCTGAACGAGGCCACTGAGGGCGATCATAATCATGATATAGATGTAAATGCATGCCCGTAAATCATTCCTCACTTGTGGAGCATATATCATATCATATAACAATAATAAATCCCTCTGTGGGGTGAGCTCATCATCGTAACATCATCTCTCGCCCAACGATCAATGCGATGCACGCTACGTGCCTACCCGACCGCCTACAACACGGCTCGGTAAAGAAAGAAATACATCTAGGTGCACAGCTACGTGCCTACTCGGCCGCCTACAACACGGCTCGGTAAAGAAAGAAACATGTCTAGGTGCACATATAAGTGCCTACCGTGGCCTATAGCGCGGCTCGGTAATAAAAATAAATACATATATATATATATATATATATATATATATAAATACATATATATATATATATATATATATATAAGTGCAATGAAAGACTGACCTTACAAGAAATATCATGGACAGAGTCGGAGTGACCTGTCGTCGTTATCCTCCGACTATCATTATTGTCGCTACGGTTATCAGTATTTGATCATTAGGCCAAAGAAGTAAAAGTACAAGGAAACATCTTGTTATGAATTATTCACGAAGCCAAAGTTAGCCAAACTCTTATGAAATATGATCGACACAACTTTTATCCGAAAGAGTATGCCAACAAAAGGTTCGTCACCTTGGAGCAATAGACAAGAAGATAAGAGTGTGCCAACGAGAGGTTCATCACCTTGGAGCAATAGACAAGAAGATAAGGTTTAACTCAATTAAAGGAAGTACAATCAACTCAACTTTGATGTGAAGAGTACCATAACTAATATCATTCTTCATTCGATAAACAAGAGGGACACGAAATGTGAAAGGTGCTTGCAATACAAGCTATTCGTGAGAAAAGGGTAAACTTAACCATTTTGGGACATAATCGACATAAGTTAAACGGAAAGTCTTTTAATCGATATCCAAAAGGAGATGTGGACCATAATTTGGTACAAGTCATAGATGAGTATGTGTCAGCTCAATTATCATGGAACGCGATCGATCCAAGTTAGCGGAACAACTTTTCAATGAAAGGTTATTTGAATTCTAGTCATGCCACAAAGAGAATAGAAAGCCCTACATACCTCGTTGATGGAGTTATATATGTTTCCCGAGTGCTCGAACGCCTTACGAATGATCTCCTACATAATACGGACTATTCAAGATCAAAACCAAGGTCATAGCTTATAGAAATCTCCGTTTAGCCCTTTTGTAGCGAAATTTTCCCGTAAAACGCTACCAAATTCTATTTTTCTACTTATCCTCTTCAATATGATCCATCCATATCACCATAACTCCAAAAAACACAACAATATCATAGAAAACAGCCCAACAAATAAGCTAAGTTCATGAAAGTTTCATAAGAATATAGAAGAGCTTGTTCTATGGGGTTTTTCACTAATTTCTATGATCAATTACTTGTAGAAGTTCAAAGAGATCAAAAAGAAGTTAAAATATACCTTAGATCATGAAAATCACTTCAAACCCCAAGTTACTTCAGAGCAAGGTTTTCCTCCGAAAGGTGAAATAGTGAAGAAATCACAATTTCGAAGTTGTCATGTAGTTCTTCATGTTAAAGTTGATATATTTGCTCTTGGTTTCGATTGAGATTGATGGAGGATTAATTGGAGAGGGTTTGAGGGTTTTCTAGGTTGGGGATGGTGAGAAAATGGAAGAAAAATTCGTGCAAGGGCCTGTATATACTTGGGCAATTTAAAGCAGCAAACTGTTCCCGTGACAGTTTATGTCCCTGGACGGAAACGCGAATATCTCTCTACTCCGATGTTGTATCGTTGAACGGTAAAATGATCTGGAAACTAGACTCGTAGACCTTCGATTTGGTAGGTGGATCACCCCGTAACTCAGAGTAGATTGAGAGAAAAACTCCGAGACATCTGACCCAAATTTCAGTGAAATTTACAAACTTAACTTGCTACTCCCTTTGTCGACTTTTGTATTACAACTCGTTTGACTTCCAAACTTAACAAACGACCATTATACGATTAAAAACTTCATATTATTATTTTCTTAGCATGTGAAGAACTCCTAATCTCACCCAAAAGTACAAATTATCATATTCCCAACTTGCCGACTTTTGACGAAACTCATGCTTCTTTGATTCATTCACCGTCTAAATCTTCCACCACTTACTAATATTATTTATAGACTCTTGTAACCATTTATATTAATAAGCTAAATCCTTTTTAACTTCAAGATAATTTTTTTTTTGAACTTGCGTCGACTAACTCATGATGCGACTTTAACGTGCGAAAATCTGAGGTGTAACAAGTCAAGCTACTTTCCACATCGCTCGGAATCCTGTTTTCCATGAACGGACCAACCATGTGGAGCTTGACTGCCATTTTGTGCGACAACAACTTCAATCTGGTCTGATCTCTTTATCATCTCTTCTGTCGAAGCTTCAGTTGGCAGATTTATTTACCAAACCTCTCTCAGGGGTTTCTCATCACGGTCTGTTGAACAAATTAGGGGTTTCTTCTCTAACCTCCAATTTGAGGGGGGATGTTGGAGAGAAACTCTCTCATACCTCCACTTTTGAAGATTCAGACAACATTGAGACAAAGAATCTAAGAGAGATAGAGAATCTAGGTAGTTCTATGATGAGCTTTGGAAATATCAGATCTGTGTTGAGAACAAAAGAAAAGCTTGGGCTCGGATCTGTGTTGAGAACAAAAGAAGAGCTTGGGCTAATTGTGAACAAACGTTTGGGCTCAAAAGAAGAAAATACATCAGCACACATACGAGGCCCAAATATCAACACACGTACAAGGCCCAAATATTAGAAGAATGAAAATGCACAGATATGCAAATGTATAGAATCCTATGTAGGAATAATTATAAAATGTACAGGTGTAGAAAAGAACAAAAAATAATTATAGCATAGCTGTAAGTTAGTTACTAAGTATTTTTATTTGCATTTACATACATAGTCCCTAGTTCAGATTGTATAAATACATGTACATGATAATTTGATCAATACAAGGAAAATTTCACAAAGTCCTCGTCTCCAATTTCTTTCATAACTATAGACTGTTACCTCAAATTACCTTTTTAAACAAAAGATAAACTCAATTAAACATTCAGCGACTATTGAGTGTCCCAACTCTCCCAAGGTAGAATTTAAGCTGTTTACGTAAGAAGTGAGTGATTGTGTTGGATAATGAAAGCCACTGCATGAACTCTTTACTGTTTTCCCAAAAAAGAGCTTTATATATTCTAATCCATTGCTCAAACTCTCTGTATTACCAACTGCAGCCTCTTTGTCAAGGTCAGCAAAACGTTGTTTTCCTCCCTTTCCTCTTTTCTTTTTTGTCTATCGAATAAGAAGTTTTTTTTTCTTGATACGAATTTGGCCTATTACGTTAGTGTATTAAACATGATGTGGGTAATTCCTTCTGCTGCGGTTCTAGTTTAAACTGAATTTATAGTTTCGGATTTAAGTCGTTGTGCATATATGCGAGCAAGCTGACCTGAACATAACACTTACAGAGTAAAAGAAGCAAGCATAAATGTTTGCGGCAATATCTCTTGCATGTACACAGCACAATATATATAGGGAAAAAAAGAATTTCTTGCGCGAGTGTTGTGGTTGACTATGTTATAAGTAGAAACTAAATTCTACCTTATTTGGACCGATGTTGAACAAATCATATGTATCAAGCGGTAAGTTTTATGTTTCTTGTTGGGAATAAAATAGCCCCGCAAAAATAATATTCACGTTATTAGTGATAAACGCGGAACACTAATTTATGGTTAAATTAGCAAGAATAAAATGCGAATAATGACACCAAGGTTTTACGTGGAAACCCTTCGAATAAGGGAAAAACCACGGCCAGTTATGAAAAATCGATATCACTATAGCAAGGAATTTTTACATCTGTGTAGTAACGAGTATAAATACTCCTAAGACCACTACACCCACAAAAGAAAAACACTCTTTTGATTTTTCCCACCTTACTACAATATCACTCACACTCTATTTTTCTTCGCCGCGGTATTTTCTTACACGATCATGGAATACCTCACTTTGCTCTCACTCTCGGATGTATTGTCCGAGATTTTCTTGGTGTCCTTTCCAAATGAAGCTTAGAACTCTATTTATAAGCTTCGGAAAACGCGTGAACGATGCCGCGTGAACGGTACACGCGTGAACGATATCACGCGTGAACGATCGAACCGCGTGAACGGTACATAGCGAAACAATATCACCGCGTGAACAGAACCGCGTGAACGGTATCATACGTGAACATTGAACGATGAAAGCGTTTTATACGCGTGAAAAGTACCACGCGTATTTACTATTCAACTCTGGTGGGCCCCACATGTCTGAGGGACCTACTCAACATTTACTTCATGAACTCCTGGTTCTTTTCGCTGATGTTTTTCTAAAATAGGGCACGAATCTAGTTTAGATTCTGTGGTCTTGAGACTTGCATGGGGGTAAAATATTACTATAGTTTGATTACTACTTGGCTTATTCAGTATGCGTTGATTATAATCTAATTCTCTTTAATTTAAAGGCCAAATAAGCTGATTTCTTAGGTTTATCATCCGCATCTAAGTAGGCGTTTGGACATTAATCGAGTGACATTTGAAATGAACTAGTATTTGAAGTTAAGTTCAAAAGGGTATTTGGAAATTGAGGTTACGTTTGGTCATGCATTTTACTTGAAAGAGTGTTGAAGTTTTGTGATTTTTTTTTTTTAATTTTTGCTCAAAGCATTGAAAAATTGACACAATGTATCCATACAGGTCTTCGAAAAAGAAAAAAACTTGAAGCATAGCAAAAGTAAATATTGTCCAAACCAAACAAAGTGACAAGTTCTTTTAGCTGTTAGTTTTACCTGTTACTATTGTTGCAGTAAGAGTTCAATTGGACTCTGTTCCAGTAGCTTCTGAACACTATATATGCATTTTTTACAACCATTGGCAGTGGCGTTGAGTTTTGATCTGTGACTTCTGTGTGTAAAATTATGAGGTCTTAACTCCAGAGTTTCATATCTTATGTTGCTGATCTACTTTAAATATTGAATAGAATTACAGAGCCTGCCTCTGATTTGATAGTTTTGAACTTGTAAAATGCCAAGAATACGTAGAAACTATATACGTTGATTATCAATTGGAAGGGTTAAATTGCTTAGTTCTCATTCTTGAATGTTCAGTTCTCACTTCTATTATCCAGACACATTAGTTTTATTGTATTTCTCTTAACTTTGTCTTTCGTCAACTGCATTTTTTACTTTGCTGTGTCATCCTTAACTCTGTTCCTGTTCTGTCGAAGATAATTTGATTTCAATAAGGTAAAATGGGTGGAATTTCAGTTGCTGATGATTGGGAAGTTACTACAAACGAAGCTCGGACACTAGTTCTTCTGGGGAGGACAGGTAATGGTAAAAGTGCTACTGGGAATAGCATTCTATGAAGGAAGGCTTTCCGGTCAAAGTCTAGGTCTTCCGGTGTAACAAGTTCTTGCGAACTTCAGAGTACGCAATTGGAAGATGGACTTCCGATTGATGTCATTGATAAGCCAGGTATAGCCAAATACTTTCGAAACTTTAATGAGCTTGATTAGCATTTTCAGCTACTTCTAACCACTAAGAATTCCAAGAAGGATCTGCCCTTCATTCTTAATCAATGGAAAGCTTAAGTTTTCTGTACTAATGTGTTTATGATTTGTGGCATAAAGCATTTGTGTATAATATGTATTAATACCATATATCTATGCACTTAATGTGATGTTCTTTAAACTCTTACACAAAAGTTGCATCCGTTCTGTTTTTATGAATCATAAGTGGCAGATTGTTGTGTTGCTTCAATCAACAACAACATACCCAGTGGGGTCTGGGTGGGTGGGGTGTACGCAGACCTTGCCCCTACCTTTGTGGGATAGAGTGGCTGTTTCCGATAGTCCCTTGGCTCAAGAACGTCGTTTTCCGGAACAGTTTAAAAAAATGCAAGAATAAAAAAGTTATGATGAAAATACTGAAGAAACAAAAGTACTAACAGCAAAAATAAGAGATAACCAAAGTAAAAGAAACAACAAAAGTAATAAAATTGAAGAATAAGATAATGCCTAGTAATACGGATACCGCTAAGCGAGCAGATAACGGTAAGGGAGCAGCTTGATGATATGTTTCTGCAAGCCTTTCATAAAATTTACCTTGTAAAAATCTCATAATTTAAACTGCTTCTTTTAAGCCTTTTACTAGTTTTTGGAGCTAATTGTTTTCCCTTCTCAAGATGTTGATTTCTATTTAACCTGTATTTTAGTGTCCTATTCTAAACGGGCTAATTTAGAGTAGCTGGTAATCTTCGATGCATCAAACTTGCCGTAGTTGCATTATGATATTGAAAGAGTCTAAAGACCTGAATAAGTTTCTGTTGTAGAGAAAAAATTAAATTGCTGCATCTTACTTCAGTTTGTGCTGTATTCTTCATATAATTTGTGAAGTTACTGATAGCTATGATTGTGTGAATGGCAGGCTTATTTGATTTTTCTTCGGAGCCAGAAGTTGTTGTTAAAGAAATAGTTAAGTGCATTGAGTTGGCCAAGGATGGCATCCATGCTGTTCTTTTAGTTTTCTCAGTACGAAATCGCTTTTCAAGAGAAGAACAAGCTTCTGTCCAGAGCTTTCTGGATTTCTTTGGGAACAAAATGCGTGAATACATGATTGTGGTCTTCACTGGAGGAGACGAGCTTGAAGATGGTAACGAGACTTTGGAGGATTACTTGGGTCAGGCCTGCCCTGAACCTTTAATGGTAATATACTTTTTGCCGAAATCTAATGTGCGATGTATGCTCTATAGACTTCGGAATTAGCATTCCAACTTTTTGAATGGTTCTTTTTAAGATGTTTCTTTGTTATTATCAAACTTTGGTTTTCTTGATCTTTAAAACGTACTTATGCTTGAGAATAATTCACCTTCGCTTGTTATGCCTCTCGTTATCATACAGTGTCTATGCATAAGGTTGAAGATAGCTATTGCTTAATCTGTTTTTACGCTCTTATGCTAGGTCATTCGCCTAAAGCTTGTTCCAAAAAATTGTGTTACCATTGCAGGACACTCTTTAACTTATGTGATAATAGACAAGTGGTTTTTGACAATAAGACTAAAGATCCCCAGAAGAAAGCTGACCAGCTGAGAGAACCTATGTCACTCGTGAATCTGGTATTGGAAAAGAATGCTGGACAGCCATACACCAATGAATTTTTCAAAGAATTTAAGGTATGTATCATTATATGTAAGACTTTGTTGGATTATTTTCAACATTGTCTTTGGCACTTGTCAGTGAAGGGAGTAGTAGTGTTTGTTTTTTATGCCGCATTTATTGAACGTGAAACTCATAACCAGGCATTGGAGGGTAATTTCTTGGTTGATGATTCTGTGGATAAGATCAGTGAGTTGCAGGGGCCAATGTCAATGTCTTACAAAGATCAGCTTAGGCGACTTAATTTAGCAGTATGTGTCCTTATTAAATAACTTTTGCTTCTTTTACTAGTTGATCAGTTTGTCCATTGTAGTCATTTCTTGAGCTAGTGTCTTCATAGTCAAACGACACATGACATGGCTAGTATTTCTAGCCTATTGAGCCTGTCACTAGTCTCAAAATTCTTTGGAGCTAGTCAACAATATATTTTGTAGTTGAAAATTTTATTAAAGAAGTTGTTGATGTTGTTTCTGCCTGCTGCCTTTTAAGACCAAGCTTAGTAGAGAACAAAATTTTGCTATAAATGGACCAAAAGAAAAAGATTTTGCTATAAGCATTTGCAGGGTCCTGCCATTTCTCAATCCTTACTTTCATGTGTCTGGATTTGCCATAGTGTGTCATTTGCTTGTAACATTTAGGAATAGCCTCTTTCAAGTAGAATATTCCTTGCACTATCTGTGTGTCATTTGGTTGTAACTCTCTCCTTGGGAACATACTAAAAGAATTGGTCTAGAATTTGCTCGAGTGTTTTTGCACCACCGCTGCTAAATTGTCATATCATATGGTACATTAGTTGTGGAAAACTTTTCAAACAGTGACAATGATTGTAGCTATTCTTTTCCAACAATCTCACCTAAAGCTGAGGGAAAAATACATCAAAGTCTTATGTTTTACGTACTTTATCTTTTAGCTACAGATAATGGCTTTGATCCTGTATTTGCATATTTAACAGGTAGAATTTAAGCTAAAGGACGTCACACGTAGGCTTCTAGAACAATTGGCAATGGAGCGTGCTGCAAGGTTAGCAGCAGAACAAAAAGCAAAAGCAGATCAAACTAAATCACAGGATGAGATGCGTCAGTTGAGAGAACAGTTGGAAAGAGCCGAAAGAGTGGCTGATGAATTCAAAGGGCAAATGAACCGGAATTGGTGGTCAGATTTAATGGATCAGCTGTGCGCCTTTTGGAATAAACTCACCTCACATTGAGTTTATGTTTGCACTTGCTGTCTTATGTGAAATGGAGCATCTTTCGGAGGTTAAAATGTGGTAGCCTCGGTGTTTTTGTTTGTTGCTACTTCTCATGTGCCGTGTGGAGGGGTGGAAATTTCTGTCAATGCCTATTTCTGTGGACTTTTTTACTTCTTTGCAAATGTGCTAGTTAAAGGTCTGAGCGAACGTACTTAATATTTCAGCTTTTTGTCTTCTCTATTCTTGAACATCTCATAGCATATATGTGCAGAATCTATATGATATGAAATGCATTTGTTTAGATGCACAAATACAGGGGTGAACTGGTGCACTTTGCCAATTTCTTCATGATTTTGGAACTGTGCGTTTGGTTTTGTTTCAGCATTATTTTGTTCATAGGAGTGTAAGATAAAGTTACGGAGTTCTTGTACAAGGGATAAGTCTACTGATTTGGTCTAACAATCTTGAGAGGCACCTCCCAACTCATGTATGTCCAGAGAGGACTTGTTGCGGAGTGACTATTTGATGCTTTGAGAGAAAATAATTGGGTTGAAGCCTCTTCAATCCTAAAAAATATGCACTTAGGGGTGGCAAAATTAGCCTATGAAAGTATGATCTGCTCCTATGTCGCTGACGCTGACACTCTTCAAAATTGTTGTTGGGTCTGTGTCGGATCTGACACGGATGTGGCAACATTTTTATTCCGCTCTAGTTTCGGTTGGTTAATGCTCCGCCCAAGTTCAGCTTGGTGATTTACAAGAATGGCCTTGGGGTGGGTGCAGGGGCGAATTTAGGCATAAAAAATGGGTCACGTGAACACATGGTCATCCGACTAAACTCGGTATATTATATACATAATTCTTAAAATATATCTAATATTAACCGAAGGAACACATGGTCAAACTAGACTAAGTGGAGCACTGGTTAAGCGCTAGGTTTAATCCCTTAAGGTCATGGGATCGAACCCAACTAAATACACTTTCTTTTATTTTATTTTTAATTTTATTTAAAATGGTGAACTCATTCCTTTTATTTTATTTTTAATTTTATTTAAAATGGTGAACTCATCCTCTTAAAATCCTGGATTCGCCTCTGGGTGGGTGGTTTTGAACTTTTGACTTTGCTTACCCAATGGCAGAACTTCAAGTTTTGACTTTTGATCTAGAAGGTTTATCTTTGGAGCAAGCGTGAGTGAAAAGTTCTAAATCACCCTTGAGAAAGGTCATTGGGTATAACTTCCTGTGGGCCACGTATATAGTCTCAATTGACCCTTGAGAAATTAAGGCCAGAAATTAATGACTATAGGAGTAGCATAAAGATTTGGAAGACAAAGCTTGGACTAAGGTCCCTTGGGCACACCAATATTCTATAATTGACATAAAACTCTGAATATATATCGTGAAAATACAAGGGCTACAATTCAGGCCAAGCAACACATGAAGCTTAAGTCAGGGATTGTTCCCAAATTAAAACTATGATTTGGACTGCTTCACATGCTTTTGCCTATTTTAGTATTTTACTCTGCTTTTGTTCCATCATTATCCGTCTTTAGTTTGTCTATACTTTCTTTGATACAGCTGCTACAATTCCTATCTTTATTATACTTTCATGTTCACATTCATTTTTCTTGTCATGGGGACCAAAGTTCCTTTCTTTTCACGGACAAGATTGATGGCTTTTTTTTTCTTCTGTTGTTGCTTTCGTTAGTTTTCATTATTGGTAGCTTCTAAACAATGTCAACATAAAACAATTTATCCGATTACCTAAAATATACTATACATGTAACTATTTATAATAATTGAAATGATTAATCTGAAAATAAGTTAATAAACCCAATGCCATGAGCCAAACTGATTTAGCTGGTAAAAAATTTCAGAAATTTTCAATACCATTCATATATTCAAGTTAAATCCTAGGATGTTATTTGAGAGTTTAAACCCAAATAACTCCGTCGTTTATTTTGTTGGCTAATTTCGTCTATAAGACATGATGCTGACAAAGTTCTCCAAGTCTTGATGAGCGTTTTCGGTCTTTTATGGACTCAGATTGAAAGATGTAATACTATATGTCTATTTGATTCTTCTATGAATAATTTTCTAATTTAAGTTTTATTCGTAATTATATAAAAGCTGCAATATTCTAAATAAAAAAAATGACAATACAAGCTCATCATAGCTTATACCATAATTTTAGGCCCGTTTATAACACATGCAAGGCTTGAAAACGTTTGTCTTGAAAGTTGAAGTGATTTATTTAGTAGTATTTCGCAATTTTCTTAATCACATTTACATTCGGATGGTTCAACATCAACCATGACTTTTCTCACGAAATAACCTTTTTTTTTTTTTCATACGGGCACTTAGATATTAAATAGGTGTTTTTTTTTTTTTTTTTTTTGTGAAGTTATAAACTGGTAGGGATCATGGATTCTTCTTCTTTTCACCGGTTCTTCGACTTTTTAATTTCTACATTATATGTATAAATTTTATACTATTTAACATGACATGCATATTAATGAGAGCATAATTATAGGTACTACCTAAAAGATTGTACTGAGTTCAAATCAAATTATATGGAAAAATTTAAAAGAAGTTGACCCATAACGTGCTATAGGTTTTCAAAAATACATCAAAAGTTAAAAAGAGAATTTGTTATTATGAGCTCGTGGACATCATTGATGAAATAGAATGTCTACTTATTCTTTTTTTGGCACAAATTCCACGGGAAAAAGGAAGGCAAACCATAATAATTTGTGCCATCTTCAAATAAAGCATGGTTTTCATCATTGTTAATTTGCATTAATCATATCTGTGATATGACACGAGGCTTAGCTTTCAGGGAAAATCATTTTTGTTAATACTTTTTCTCTTTTCTCATAAAATAACCACAAACATATGCATGTGCTCTAGAAGGATAACCATAATTAGATAATTACATTAAATAAAATCACACAAAAGTATTCCTTTATAAAATATTTTTAGTTCTTAGTATGAGCACTAGTTGTTTTGCAAAGTATTTGCAAGAAGAATACATAAAACCTAATGAGTGAGAGGTTTCAGCTTTTCGTTTATAACTATTGTAATTCTTACTCAATATTTGCTAGCTCCTAGTGACATACGGATATTACTTTCACACTTATCTCTCGATTGTTTGGCCTAACATTGAAGCATGAGAGTGAAAATATGAAGATATAAATTAAATTTTAATTTTAATGGCAATACTTGGTGCGAGCTCATACGTTCTATTTTTGTGGGCATGATTATTTTGAGAACAATATGTGCTCGTGGGCTGGATAAACTGTCTAATCAATCTTATATCAAACAAATTATTGAGATGTGCACAAAATAAGTTGTAAACAATCTTATATAAAACAAAAAAAAATTCACGCTTTGTACCTCTATAACTAGTAACACCAAAAACAAAAACAAAAAACCACAGCCGTTTCACTATAGTCGGTACATTATTAATTTAAATCCGATTAAAATAATTAAGTGAAACAATTATTCTCTTAAAATAATTATTTACAAACAAAATGTTTTTGTAAAACCAATGTTCTTTCTTTGATGAATCCTAAGAAGTCAAAGGTCCCTGAATTCTTGTGGACCGAAACCTTGGAATTGCAAATATTCTAGGCGCAGTGATCATGAATTATTTAATTTACAAGTTTCAAAAGATTGGTCAATGAAAGTATTCTCATGTCAGAAATTGAATTGTAGACACTGAACAAAATAATCAATAATATGCTTGGATAAGATCAAACTGTAAATTACGTAAACTATCTCTGGTAAACTAAGAAGATTGGTCACTGGTCCCTATTATCTCAAAAAAAAAATTAAAAAAAAAATGGCCATAGGCAGTGTTTACATTAAATTACTAAATTTTAGTACTATAATCAAGGGATAAAATTAGGAGGAGTATTTTTATAATAATATATGCAAACATATATGTTCTGTATCAAATTTATAAATACTGACTTGATTAATTTTGTTCGTTGTAATCTCAAAGTTGACCATGTCTATCTATCGTCACTCCCATTAAGCTCTTTCCAACTTCAGAGTGCATCTTTTTTGAAAAAGAAAAAAATTAAAAAAATCTGGGAGCCACCTTATCAAATTGCCAACTAAAAGTAGGAGAAATTATTTACAGTTGAAGATATTTCCCGAGCATGTTCTCGCCCTTATTCTTCCATCATTTCTTCTCTTGCTTTTTCTTTTCGGATGCAATTAACTCGATGGTGTATTGCACGGTTTACACCAATTAATTATCACTTTTGATATATAAAGCAAAATATTTCATTTTTATCAAAAAAAAAAAAAAAAAAAAAAAACTTATTCACACTTGGTATTTTTACTAATCCAATAGATACATGACGTTCGTCTTTGTATGTATTATTATCACCTAAAATATATATGACTAGTTAAAACATGTTTTCGCCTTCAGCCTTGTCATTACATTAAGGACGTATTTGGTTGGTCAAAATATTTTGACAAATATTTTTCTAGAAAACAAAGTTGATTAAAATAGGAAAATGACTGCCTTGATGAAAATAATAAAATAAAAAAACAACTTTTTTGGACTAAATATTTTGTGCATGCTTAATAAGCATTAAAAAGGTAAGAAAATCTTTTTTTTCCAGCAAAATCATTTTCCTTCCTACCGAACACATCCTTGAGTGATTTTTTTTTTTTTTTTTTAAATCTCTTCGTCCGATCCTCCACCCATCCTCCTTTTTGGATATGTAACTGCATATATTTAGCCACAATTAAAGGCAGGATATTTCAGCATCCACCAAAAGTCTTTGGATTAGATAACAATCTGTAACATGAAATGTTCTAATAACATTGTTGTTGGGGTCATTGATAACAACAAGAACCTCTCCAACTCCTTTTTTAAATTAGGAAACATCTCAAACCTGCTCATTGATGATGATGGAACAACCTATAACTTTTTATTTTTTATTATTACTAATGTAAAGTTGGTGGGTAAAATGATTAGAACCTCACTTTAGTAGCAACCCTTTGCAGGTTCCACAATAGAATAAAGCTATTAGACAACTTGTACTTTGTTGAAAAAGAGAAACATCTTCATACAAACACTTGCTTTACGTGCTGTAACAGTATTTTTCCTGCCGTTTTTTTTTTTTTTTTTTTGTGTAATCTGTTTAAATTATTTTGGGTATAATCTTTTCCTCTTTTTGTAAAGAGAATGCTTTTAAGATCAAAATATATCTTTGTTCTTTTTCTCAAGTCACTTTAGATTTCTTATCGCTCGATAGATGCTTCTTTTGTGTTTATTTTTCGAAGTCATTGCTCAATTAGAGAGTGATATACATATCCATTAAATCATGGTCTAGTTCCCCCCCCCCCTTTCACATTGTAAATTAGAGAGCGAAAATGTTTAACTAATCAAATAGTAGAACTCATTGAAAATTGAACTCCTGACATTACAACTTAAATTTTAGTCTTTAAATTAACTTATGTGTAGCAACCAAAGCTAGCTTACTAATGTAATTTTTTTATTTTGAAAAAAGAAGGGGAAGGATGAATGTTGAGGTGGAATAAGCTATTCTCAGTGCGGCATTACCTTAAATTGGAGTTCGACATTAAAGTGGAAACACACATCTTTTGAGGATAAAAATACACCAATTTGGAAAACAATGAGGACTATTTTTAATTACAAATAAAGGACAATTTTGAATCTATGTCGAAAGTTAAGGGACAATGTTGGACCTCTTTTTGGCTAAATTTTGTAGTGGCTTACTTTTTGGACCCACATGAGCAAATTCAAAATGTGTGAGAAAAGAAAAAATGATTATAATTAGTTAAACACCATCACTAAAATCCTCAAGGTTTTTCGTCATTAAGAGAAATTACCCTTGTTCCTAAGAAAATCATTATATAATTAGTTAAACACCAGCACTGAAATCCTCAAGTTTTTTTGTCATTAGAGAAATTACCCTTGTTTCTAAGACATTTCAAATGAAATGTTTTACAAAAATACCACACTTTGGGATCATCTTCACGTAAAGAACCAAAATATAGTTGGAAACAAAAGCACAACAAATGCCCGACAGAGCATTTATTAACACGTTAAGCTTCACATCACCTAAAAAGAAATGAAAATGACAACAGTATAGATTTACACGAATTTTTCAGAAGAAAATATATCAATAACTTGTAACGAAGGTTCTGTCCACATTTCAACCACTTTTCTGTCCATTTCACATATGTTCTCCATTCCATCCGCTTACAATGTTTTCCATATAATTTAAAATAAAAACAATCCAACAACAAAAAAGAAATTCACAAATAATCCCAACAAGATATTAAATAAATTTCCCAAAACCCCAAAATAATAGTTCATATCAACCATAGAACCAAAAGAAAAATTCTATGCAAGAACAAAATAAGCCTCAGCAATCTGAGACCTTGTTCTTGGACCTGTAAACAAGTTTCTTCTTTTTAGAACTTTGGTTGTCAAATGTGATCACCACCTTGCCTGGTTCACCTGCCTTGTAGGTAGTGCTGATCATTGTTTCATTTGCACCAACCTTTCTTGATTTCTCTATGAGAATGGTGTATCCACCTTCAGCACTGGGCACAAATTCAGCTCCATAAGACACATCCCAACCTGTCACTCTTGCTTCCCAAACCAATGTGCCCTTCTGCAAAATCCAACATTTTCCCACATTCAACACACAGTTGAACATTCAACAAATGAAATGCAATTCGCTCGACATATAATTAAGTAAATAAAGGTATGTTCTTTCTAACAGATTAAGCTTTTAAATGAGATGATCACATAGTTAAATATGATAGATTATATTTGCTTCCTAGGTTCAATTCTCACCGTCACCCATAATCAAAATGAATTTGCAAGTGCTTCGTCCGTGAAAAAAAAATAGACGTATTTAAGGAGCATGTTGATATAACTAAGCAAACATAAGTGTGCTCTCGCTACTGAACAAATTTGGTGGCAATACAATTCTATAACTATGTATCAACAAATACTGAGCATACCTCAGTAACTGGGAATTCAATGGTGTGTTTAGAAGCTGGCTTAATGATTTCCTCTGTGGCAGGTTCAGCAGTGGTGAATTCTTGTTCACCCTCCTTGCTAAGTCCACCATATTGTGCTGGTACTTGTTCAGGGGCTATGTATCTGAATTTTTCACAAATCAGAATTTGCTCAATCCAAACAACATAATTTGAAAGTCATCAGACAGAAAAATTAGAATACTGACTTGTAAAGGGTCTCAGCAGATCTTGAAGGACCAGCAAAAACAAACTTGCTCTTGGTCCTTGTAGTGAAAGTTGCATTTATCATCCTGTAGTAAGCTGGGTACCACCATGGTACATTGATGAACACCTTCACATCATAACATCCAACTTAGTTTCATATTCATGTACCAACATCATATAACAATATAAAAAAAGTTCAAGTTACATAGACCGTGAGTATAAAGAATCTTTTACACTTTTACACTGTCATGTCAACCAAAGGAGAATATCTCCGGATAGCTTCTTAAAATGTAATATATGTAATCTTGAAAATAAGATAGTTTAGTCGCTGCAGCAAGTAAAGGTGACCTGTTCGTTTAAAAATTCATTACACACTGACTGTGCATTTAAGTCATGTAAACTAATCAAACAAAAGGTCTTATCTTTTATCTTTATTTTCATTTTAAAGGGGTGATGCTTCATTAGTGGAACAAACAAGAACAGCACATAAATCATAGATTAAAAACTTGAACTTTAGAGGACAAAAAAAATACCTGCTTGGCAACAAATTCAGGGTAGTTATCCTGGAGCAATTGAAGAGCACGGTTGGTAGCCTGACGAAGCTCTTTCTTGAAAAAGTAAAGTCCAGGTGAATTCTTAAGATCAATGACTTGGACGAAAGTGCAAATACCATCAGGACTGAAATCAAGATTCCTGATAGACTTCTCCATAAACTGAATTCTCCATCTAAGGAACTTGGTAAGCTTCTCCTTATCAGCAAAAGTATTCTGGTACAATTCCTTATCTTGGAACTCACCAAATGCATTGTAACAAACAGGGTGACCTTCTTTATCCACACCATGATTGTACACAACTTTTTCAAGTCCTTTTCCTAATTCTTCCTCATCTAAAAGTTCATCAATCTTGAACTCTTTTCGCCATGCAACAACACTTTTCAACATGGACAAAGCTTCTTTCACCTTGAAATCTCTTGCTCTTAGGAACTTGAGAAGTATTACATCACTTCTCTCATCTGATAAAAGTGGTATTCCCCATATAGATACTTCTTCTGGTGGTGGTGCTGGTGGTGATGACGTGTCCTCCATTTTTGGTTCCTCTGCCACCGTGGCAGTTACTTCAACAATTGTTTCCTTGATTTCTTCAACTGCCTCCACCTTCTCCTCCACCTTCGCCACCGGTTCCTCCACCTTCGCCACCGGTTCCTCCGCCGTAGCCACCGGTTCCTCCACCATTTCCGCCGGTTCCGCCACCGTTTCCACCGGTTCCGCCGCCGGAGTTTCTTGCTTTTCCGGTGGTGTCACTTTTTCCTCATTTTTCTCCAATTCTTGATTTTCCGGTGCGGTGGTTGACGGCGGCGATGGTGGTGGTGGAGGAGTGGTGAATTCATGTTTGTTAAGAGCTTCTTGAATTAACTGTTTGAATTCAGCTAATGCTTTTTGTTCAGGATTAGGGAGTTCATCAACTTTGTTACTTTCTTCCTTAAATGAATTGGATTCACCAACAAGGTCTTTCTCCTTTTCCTTTTCATCTTCAACGTTGGTTTCACCGGTGACCGGAGCAGGTTGTTTTTCCGGTGACTCAGGCAACTTTTCAGGTTCAGGTTGAGGTGTTTCAGAAACTACAACTTCTGGGGTTGTTTCTTCAGCTATTTTCTTTGTTACTTCAGCCATTTTCTTGATTTTTCCGATCAAATGAAAAGGGGTTATTAAAGAAGGGATTTTGAGAGGTGGGGTTTAGAAGAAATGTTTGGTAATGGTGAAAATGGTGGTAATGGTGAGGGTTTATATGTGTGTGCTGTATGTATAGGTGTGAGTTCGTGGGGGTGCGGGGTAAGTGGGGTGGGGGTGAGTGTAGGAAACAGACTGTTGAGGAGTTGGAGTTGACAGCTCGTTATACATACACACTAAGAAGGAGAATGGGGTCCACGACAACCTCGAACACCGCTAATTCAGCTTATAATTCTAACTTTAGTTTTTTCAGAGCTGTTTTAAATGTAATCATTGTGCCACAAGGATCTTCTTTGGAGTATCATAGTTGGCTTCACAGTAGATTTTTTCTATTTTTTCTGTATAATTCTATGGACTTGAGCAGTTACCAAAAATAGATTTAGTTATTTAGAATATCATTTATGATAGTATTTCATTTATAGTTAAGCTGTTTTCACTGTAATTTATATCCCTATTAATGTTTGCTTTTTCAAATTTTTGACATTTAAAGGCCGGTGCCTAGCTGTTACTTCAGCCATCTTAAAATAAATGTCGCTTTAAATCATTTTACAGGAAATGAAAAAATACATTATATGTTTATTGAATTATTCTTTTTGACTGTTAAATATTTTTTGAAAATTGAGCACAATTAAGAAATAGTTCTTCAATATAAAAGTGTAGTTGCAAAAAATATAATAATTTTTTCTGAAATTTCATAAGCAATTGTTAGTTTGGAACAAAAACTTATTTTGGAACAGAGAGGATAATAAGGAAAAAAGAATAAAAGTATAGCCCCAAAGAAAATCAAAAATAGAGTTTTCTTCTTCTTCTTTTTTTTTATCTTTTGTTTGGCCTTTTGATTTTCTGTGACTTTCTGGAAAAAACATTCTTACCCGCAGTCCGCAACACAAGTAATTTAAAGATCTTTTTTCATAATCTTTGATCCATATGTTATAATTTATACAAATACAAAATTTGGGTCCAATTTATTCTGTTCCTTTTTTTTTTCGACCCTTGGTTTCTATTGATTTCCTCAGTAGATGGTTGTAAAACCCGGATCCTTAGCTCAAATTTGAAAATATTTGATAAAAAAATAATTTAGGGATAAATCAATTTCGAAAGTTAGTTTATGTGATAAGAATTGATTAAAATCATATAAAAACTAAATTACACCTTTCACATGTTGAACTCAAAAACCCCCCCTCACATCGAGATCAAAATCTGATGCGTGGATGATAATATAATACAGGGACCTCAACATTGAATAAACCAAGAATTAAAATAGGTTTTTCCTTTATAATATGGTTTTGAGCAATCTTCCTCCCATAAGTTAGCTTTTAGAGTTGAGAAGGTCATTTCTTATCATGGTACAAGAGTTAGACTCATCCCAATTCTTAATTTATTTTATGTTTGGTCCTCGTGTTATATTGTCCAAGCTCTAGATATCCATAAATCTCGGGCTTGAGGGAAGTGTTAGAGTCTTGTATTGACGTGGATTGTGGTAATTTATTTTCTTATACGATCTTGAGCAAGAGACTCACTTCATCAGCTAGTTTGTGGGATTGAGTTAGGCTCAAGTTTCTTTTTTTTGTCCATATTCTCTATGAAGTTACGTTCTACACTTCACTTTGCGCTGATAGTCAGAAAATCGAACACATTTTATTTTATTACATTGGAGTTAATATTTTAATGGTTAAACCTCTCAACTTTAACTAAATATCACAAAAAGTCATTATATTATTTTCTTTAAACTAAAAAGTCAACTGAAAGCTATTAGGAATAAACAAATAAGATATTTTCTATGATACTTAGAAAAAATTGAATACTAAATTGAATACTTTTTAGTGCAAAAACTAACATGTGGCCTTCGTAATATTTAGGTAAAATTGAGTCACTTTTTCTATACAATTCAGTGATTTTGTGCAATAAGGGACCATCTGTGAGATTACCCCTCCTGAGTTTTTCCTATTTCATGTTTACTATATATGAATTGTGATTATGAAATAAGTAAATCAATTGAAGTCTAAAATTGAAACCAATGGTAACATACAAAGACAAAGTAACAAAAGTACTACAGGGAGCAAAACATAATTATTAAGTAAGAACGTGGACAATCTTACATTAGAATTAAGGGAAAAATACATTGGAAAAACGTTTGCGAAAGTTGATCTCTCCCTATTGTCATGAGCCCATAATCAAATCCGAAGATTTTATTCCTTAATCCAATCCAGCAGAGGACACCGTGACATGTCTAGGAGTGGACATGATACGGTGTGGTACGGTATTTGAAACTTCAATACCGTAATTTCGGCTTTTGGTTTCTAAAAATACTATACCAAATTAATTCGTTATGGTTCGGTTTCGGTATTTTGCGATATGGTAAATCGGTACCATAGTTTGTTCGACTTCGACTTACATTTACTCATATCGTAAAGAATTTTGACTTCGGCTATTCAAGAAACGTCTTAATTATATTGTACTAACATCTTACGCATGTAAAAGTATTCAAAAAAAGTACAAACAATCCCCTTCGTAAATCAATTACACAAAAAAGACATTTAATTCAAGATAGAGTACTAGTAGTCAAAGTTCCAACGTTTAAACAATTAGTTTTCTAATAATACTAGTTTATATATTTATTAGTATTATAATACAAAAATATATGAATTGTATATGTAACTATATACTTTAGTATGGTATTCGGTATTTCGGTATTTTCTTTATGTATATCAAATACTGTACCGAATACTAAATTTTTATAAAATGCATACCAAATACCATAATACTGAAACTGTGGTATAAAAAATTTCGGTTTCGGTATGGTAATCGGTATCTACCATACCATGCCCACCCCTAGACATGTTTGTTATGAAGAATTAAAATAAAACTTAATTCATTGATAACTCATCAGATTTGACGACAAATTTTATTTAGACGCTCGAATTATGACTTGTTTTGATTGAAAGACCGAACAAATGATAAAGTGGTCCTATTAAATTCTTCTGGTTCAAATTTTAAATTTTTTACGCATGTTCTCGAATGTCCATTATGTAGATAAGTTAACCACTTAAAATATGTCACATCCTTTACACAAATTAGTCTCAATAAGCCACCCAATCTCGGCATGTATCAATTGAGTATAATGTGTATAATTAAAGAGATGATATATTTTATGTGGTCAACTTATCTACGTAATGGTCATTTGAGAATACGCGTCAAAAGCTAATCAAATTTTGAATCGGAGGTGTCTAATATAAACACTTTATCATATGTTCGGGTATTCAATTGGAACAAACCATAATTCAAGTGTTTAAATAAAATTTGTTGGCGAGTTTGAGGGGTTGTTGATATATTAGGCCTTAAAAAATTATACTGACACGTGTAAGCTGCTGGCCGTCCTTGTCATCAGCCCAGGTAACAGCCTGGGACACAATCGTTAATTTGTTCTCAAAAATATCCAATCAGTTTCTTAATTTTAAATTGGCTTATCATGCCATTTTTAATATAATAATTTTAAAATTGCAATTACTCTTTGGCCAAGAAATAATTAATCATTTTATGCTACTAGAATATTATATTTTTGTTTATCAATAATAGAGTTCAGAGTTATTCATATAAAATATATTACTGAAAAATTAATGAAAAAGAGACAAAGTATACACAATTTTTAAAATATTTCTTTTTTATATTAATTTGTACTTTATTTGGTGAAGAAATTTTGGAAAAAGTGTAAGGATACATGTTTTTGATGCCACCATTTAACATGCACTTGTTCTTTAAATTACTCCCGCTTTGGACAACTTCAGACACCAACATCATGACAAAGTTTAACATTCGTATGCCAGAAGTTTAGGCACATATAGCTAAAAATTCAGTCATTTGTGCTTGACTTCAACTATTTTTGTTTGAACTTTTGCCATATATATATGAACTTCATACAAAAATAATTGAAGTCAGGTAATTACGACTTAAGTTCACATTTTTTTACCTAATTTTCAAGCAACACGGCTGAACTTCAGCCATGCGTCGATTTTATTAAGTCTAACTTCAAACACTTTATATTTGATTTTTTTTTAAAAAAAAAAAGCGGGTTCAGACTCATTATGTTAGTTTCAAAACAGGTGCTTGTGAAATTTTCACTTAAATTTTGGTCATGAGTGGGGCTTATGTTTGTCCACATCCGTTGGGAAAGCAGCTTTTATACCGTTGTAACGGTTAGTGTTTGTACCTCAAAACTCTGCTCTGAAACAAATGTCCTAAAACAACTTTATAAAAGCTTCAATAGATCTGATTGATTCAACTTTGATCTATTGTGATTCCCTTCTGCACATTTGACCATTTCAAACTCAATTATTTACTGATAATAACTCATCAATTACTATAAGTTTAATTCAATTAATGATCTATTGTGATTCTCCACATATATGTATTTTGTAATAACTATAATTAAACAAGTTTAATTCAATTAATGACTGCTAGCTCCACATATATGTATTTTGTATGATATAGTAAACAACAACAGTATGAATTAAAGTCAAGTGTAGAAAAGTAAGAGACCCATCTCTACCTCAGAAACGTAGGTGTTTTTTTTTCCGATGATTCAAGAAAAGATTTTCTTTTTTGTATGATAGTATTCGATTGAAACATTTAAAAAAAAAAAAAAAGACTTTGACATGGACAAATATACAAATATACCAAAACATCTACTCATTTTTGTAAAAGATTGATATTACTAAGGGTAAATTAAAATTTGGTAAAGAATATAATTGATTTTTTTGGACGATTTAAAAAAAAATTGTCATATAAAATAGAACGAAGGGAATATTATTTTCAAATTATGCAACATCTTATAAGAATTAATGCCAAGAGCTTAGTAACACTTTTAATATCGTTAATTTAACCATATTAGCCTGTAAAAATAGAAAGAATGCAAAACTTCTTTACAAGATAATAACGACGGAATAAAAAGATAAATAATAAGAAATGTAGTGCTCTCTTGTATTAGTATCTTACGCGTCTTTGTTGTTGTTAGACAAAACATCTGCTTAGACAAAGCAAAATAACTGTCACTATAATGTAACCAAACTTTTGTCTTACTAGGACAAACCAAGATCGATAAACCAGCAATTTCTATTGTTGATTGATTGATGATTTTGGAACTATGCCTAACGACACAATTAGAACTGTCCTTAGCGTAATTAATTAGCAACCACTTTTGCTAATGACCTTAAGAATATGCACCCTGCTATATTGTTAGATATGTGGATAGTAATTTGTGTCTTCTTTGGCTATAGTGTTTGTATTTGTACAATATAAGAGATTGGCAAATTCAATATTCTTATTTCCTTAACTCTTACCAATTTAACTATAAACACTTGTGTATATGATTTATTTTGTTTACATTTTATGTATGAATTAAGTTATATATATTGAAAATGTAAAGCAAAGTTACACTATTAGCGTAATTTGACATGTTATAATATGTTACTGCTGCTTATTTTTTCCGAATTATCGATCAACATTTTTCATAAACAATTAACATTGCTTAGTTTTTTCATCATTCCGAATTTAATAATAACATAATTAAGTAGCGATAGACTTTAGATAACTAAATTAGTCTAGAAACTAAACAAGATAGTATTATAAATCAATATGGATGTGCTGAACTCAACCAAGATATTCAAATTTATGGTATGATTGCTGAGTTTAACCGTAACGTTTAGGTAAAGTTCTTAAATTAATTTGATACAAGTTTTTTTTAACATTTAAAGTAACTGTCCAATGACGATAACTACGTTTCACTAGTCTCAAACAAATTAAGTCAGCTACTAAAAACAACTGTCCGCACCTACAAATTCATTAACTGGTAATTACGAGCATGAGTAGATGCTATATATATACAAGTACTGATATTATAATGCCTACAACAAATGTGCCAATAATTTCTATCTACTATGGAAAAGTTATTTTGCTATTTGCATTGCAATTGAGGACCACTTTGATACTTTAATATATTGCTTATGTGAACATGTCTACATTTTTGTGGATTGGGTGAGGTGAGGGTGGTTGCAGCTGTCTATTTCTATTTGCCTATCAATTTTCTAGGGTTTCTTCCAAATTGCAGCGAGAGCAGTTTTCCATATGGCTTTAGGAGGAAATTAAAATTGAGATATGAAATTGACAACAACGAAATAAGCTGATTGACAGAACATTTATTGGAAGGGTGTGAACTCGACTCATATAGTCTTCCTATCAAAATTTTATGTAGTTCTTTGTATTTCTTTATGCTCCCGAGCTATGATGGCAAATTAGATATTGGATATTCAAACATTTTCATGATTCTATTTGGGATATAACCACACTTTTGTATAAATGAGTCTGACTTTTAGCTCTCTAGATTAGCATATCAAGTAAGATGTTGCAGATGCCCGGGATGAACACAACTTCTTCTAAGACTAGATGATCACTGAAAGACCCCTAGGATCGACTAGGGATGTTCATGGTTTGGTTTGAGTTGGTTATCCTCTAAAAGATGACCAAATCAACTTAGTCGATTTTACAAATGTTAGAATCAAATCAAATCAATTAAGTCGGTTTTTCATTGCTTCGATTTTTGTCGGTTTTGTCATTTTTTTGGGTTTTTTGGTCTTTTGTCTGTTTTTATTTAAATATACGACAATATACGTCCAAGCACATATTGAATTGACTATTTTCTAGCACAACACTACCAAATCAATTACTCCTATTTGAGAAAAGAAGGAAATATAAACCTAATCAAGTTATATATGTACTTTCTCTAAAAATTTGTATGCATCAGCCATTTTCAAGGAACATAAAAACAAGTTCTTACGAAATTATTTTTGTGCAATAAATTAAAGATCTAGTTGTGGTATATCAAGATATCTTGATGACTAATTAAAGGACTCAAAAACAAGTTATTTTGAACAAGAAATAGATTTTTAGAATTATCAAAATAAAAATAACAAATCAAACTAGAAAGTAAATACAAAAATTGGATTACTATAAAGGCAAACATGTAGATTATATATAGATAGATAGATTGATAGATATTTATATTGTCGGTTTTATTCGGTTATTTCGGTTATTTTTTGCTCAAAATCAAATCAAATTTTACTGGTTATAAAATAAAAAACCTAAATCAAATCAAACAAAAAAGTGTCATTTTTTTTTCTTCGGTTTGATTTGATTTTTTGGTTTTTCGTGAACACCCCTACCTAGGACTATGGATGTTGTGAAAGAAGCACACTTGACAAGTATGCTTTGCCCATGTCTACGAGGCATAGGTGAATGTAGAGATCATGAATGCAAGGTGTAGGATGCCAGTCGAGAACTCAACAATCATTCTTTTATGTGCAAATTGCTAGTCCATCTAGGGTCCCAGCGCAGGCCTAGCTGATATGTAATTGGGTTAGAATTAGACTTCGTTCAGAATGTCACCGTCTTGAAAATCAATAAGAAAATAAGTGCTAAATTTTAGATCAGTGAATAAACCTAAAGAAATGAAGAGACCTTTCTCGCTCAACGCACTATCCCCCACTTCAACAACTGAGAAATTGTTGTAGAATCAATGAACCATGCGACCTGGTTAGATGCATGGATCAATAATTATATGATTTAGCATTTAACAATTTGCCGAATTTGTGAAAATTCACAAGTAAAGGAATTAAAAGTGCACATAACAATTAATTTTAAAAGATAATTACTATGTTTAACTAGAAATCAAATTAACCTAAAATAGAGAATGTTTCCTATATGCTAACCCCTGGATTCAATATGTTGTCATGGTACTTTGGATTTACCTTGACGTACAAATAAGATAGTCTACTTCAACAAAAACAACAAAACTTTGGAGAAATGTACTTTTAACCTCCTTGGCATTTGGAAATTAGCCCCACTTGTATTTTTTGGTACCATAGCCCCACTTGTATGGGTAACGGAGAGCACAAAGAATTATCGGACTGCAAGCTAACAGTCTCCAAAAGAGAGGTTACAACTTTCAAATAGTTCGTGGCCCAATATTTGGCTAATAGTCAGGCAAAATAATGTTCTTTTTAATTTTGTAACGTTATTTGAATCATGATAAATATTTCAATTTTGAAAGTGACTAAAAAGTTTGATGGGAGGGGGTTTACTATTGTTCTATCACAACGTATCTGTGTTTTTTTTCAAAAACAATTTATGCTACTATTTCTTTTAGATATAAAGACAAACTCTTATCATTTTATAGGTCATTGAGGCCTTCCATATCATTCTAACCTTTGAATTTTTTTCAAAAAGAGGAAAGCTCTCATATATATAGTTGTGCATCTTTTCAATTATTGGTGTTTAAAGTTGAACTGATGAATATACTAGTATGTGTAATAAGGAAAGAAACAGGAAAAGTTTAAAACAAATTGGAATTTGTTTTATCAATAAATTAAACAACAAATTTAGTTTATAGAATTGAGTAGTTGAGAACTTTTGGTTCGAAGGACCAGCTAATCAAATCATTAAACCACAACCACAGTGCTCATTGTTTGGCCATGTGTTATGTCCAAAATGAAAATAACAATCACGCAAAAACCATAGACCACCCTTGCTGGCAAAAAATAGAAATTAGAAATTAGAAAGATGAGTTCATCTTTTCATTAAAAAATAACATACTTTTTTCATTTGCAATTATGTATGACAAAGTGGTAAACAAACAAATATATATCAATTAAAAAAATAATTTTCTCGTTTGAAAGTTGAACAATCCGTAATGATTTGGGTGTTATATAGGAAGTTCATGCGAGGGCCTATATGTTGCCACTACCCGTTATTTTGGTGGGTACGATTAGTATAATTCTTTGCTATAATGAGTTTCACAATCTGTCATGTCAAATAAATTATTTTTTTCTTAAGTTTTACTTTCTAATATATTTGAAAAGTTTTGTTTGTATATTTGGAATCAATTAAAATGGTTAATTATTAGTTTTACATGCAGCTCCTGGTTTTTATATCAACTTATTACCATTTCGAACATTGCAAAGCCTATTTTATTCTCGGTCTCTTGGGTAACTGAACATAATTTTTTCACATGAATTAACCAAGTCTACTTCAACCGATAATATTGTTTCTAAAAGGGACAAATTTTCTATAATCAAAATTTAATTATTACGTTTTAGCAAAACAGGCTGAATGTTAATAGTTGGTGAATATGACAAAAACCGTTTATTATGTGATTTGATGGGCCGGTATCATTTCATGTAATAAGTGTGGCCTGACAATAGTGTAGATCTGTTGGAGACCAATAAACCTACAATGGGGAAGCCCCTAGGTTAAGGTTTTTAAGCCTATAAATATGAGGCTAGTGCTCTCTCCCCGACTTAACGCAAAGACGTTTTCCCATAAGGTGTCAGTCGTCATATAAGCTAAAGGAGAGAAAGGCTCAACTTAGTCTGTCTTCAGCAACATTTTGTTATTCCGATACACACTTTCTTTTCGTGTATTTCATTATATTATATATATATATATATATATATATATATATATATATATATATATATATATATATATATGTGTGTGTGTGTGCTTGATCTATGTGATTATTGTAGTTATGTTTCTTAATTAATATAACATTTGGTATCAGAGCATATTACATAGATCTTGAACCCTATTAATGATTCATAAGAAGAATACTCTGAAAAACTAATAGTAAAGCAATCTGTAACACACTTAAGTCTGAAACTTAAATCTGACACAAACTTTATTTTTCGGGATTTTGTTTTGATTGTTGCGTGTATGCACTACGTTATTTCATTAAAATAATTCTAACATCGATTGATTGATATCGCGTTATATCAAATGGGCATTTGTACAATAAGTGATAACCCCTGTATAGCTTGTTTTATACAATATCCATGTTTTTATGCATGAAAATATTTTAAAGGACAAATGACTTATAGAGTCTTGACCTATGAGCAAGTTTCTCATATGAAATGATATATACTATGCGTGAAGTTTCTCATATAAAATCATAGGGGTATTGTGTCTGGATACACTTTTGTTTTTCCATTAGTTTGGCATTGTTTTTTGTCAGTAAAATCATAGTTTTATCGGTTTTGATATCTAAATTTATCCTCTGTCTTTTTTTTTTTTTTCCAAATGATAATATCTCAATTCTTTTAGTATTTTTTCGCCTTTTCAGGTCACTTAGGCTGACGATCCAATAGGCATTGGAAGATGGCCCAGTTACATTATTGTTCAAACCACTATGAATTGAGCGTTTTTTATTTTTTTTTTGCGCGAAATGTCCTTCAAAAGGACTGGTCTTTAATTTTGATCCCTTAAATTGGTGATCTTTAATTTTTGTCCTTCACTAAAAGCCCTTTAGTTTCGGATTCAAACCCCCACTCAATTAAAAATTTTAATAAAAAATTCGCAAGGCATAAGTTGCGCTTCAAACTCTGTCTTAAGCCAGAGTCAAACTCTGCCTTAAGCCAGAGTCAAACTCTGCCTTAAGGCAAAAAAACAAAAAAATTTACTTTGCTGGAATTTTTGCAAACCTCTACCTTAAGGCTTAATTTTGGGCAAAAGTTAAGCCTTAACGCAGAGGTTTGCCTTAAGGCCTAATTTTTGGTAAAAATTTGCCTTGAGGCAAACCACTGACTTAAGGCGTAAGTTGGGGTCCATCTTATGCCTTGCAATTTTATTTTTTTTGACTGAGCCTAGGTTCGAACCTAGGACCTCGGAGTATTAAACGAAGGACAAAAATTAAAGACCACCCCCAACGAAAGGACATCCTTGCAAATAGGGATGTATATGGACCGGGTTGGTTCTGATTTTTTAAAGACCAAACCAAACCAATTGCATCAGGTTTTTAAATCCATAAACCAAATCAAACTAACAAAAGTCTGGTTTTTCAACCTCGGATTTTCTCGGTTTTTTCGGGTTTTTTCTCGTAAAGTCTTCATACAAAACATATAACTTGTACTTCAAATATTTCTTTAGTCCTACTAAGATCTTTAGTCCTACTAAGATACGACTATTTAATTAAGATATTTATTAAGAAAATAACACAAAACGTGGTGAGAGATGACATTGTACTAAAATATTCAACGAAAAAAATTAATGAAATTGCATAAAATAAAATGATCATAATCTAAAAGTACTAAGTCATGCTAAAATAAGTACGGCTAATTAGTATTAATTATATGACTAGATATTAAATAAAAACATAAATTAAGTTATGTATTTTCACTTTCTAAACTAATATAAATCTAAAGAATAGATATAAAATTATTGCCATTCCAGTGTTAGATATGAATTTCTTTTGTTAGCATTAGTATTGATTTGATTTTTGTTGAGTTTTATTTGAGTTACTAATATCATTGGACTATAAAACTTATTGGACCATTCAAAATTCTAATTCCAAGCTTAAAATAATATGTTAAATGGCAAAAAACTATGAAAAAGTTAAAGAAACATTTATAAATTACATTATAAATAAATATTTTTATGCATAAAATATGTTTGAAATCTTATAAATGTAATGTCGGGTTGGTTTGATTCGGTTTGATTTTTTCTAGTTAAAACCAAACCAAACCAATAGTGTTCGGGTTTTCCTTTTTAAAACCAAACCAAGTCAAACCCAATCACTAGTTGGGTTTTTTTCTCGTTTTGGTTCGAATTATCAGTTTGATGCGGTTTGTCGATTTGCTTTGTATAACGCTACTTGAAAATTGTCCCCCCGGCTCAGGGTTACATAATGAGCCCAATAGGTCCAACTGTAGCATGCTAATGGGCCTTAGTCGTCCTTTCAGAATTTAGGATCAAAGGAAATATAATAGGGGCAATTTGCAGTAATGCAGGATTTTGGGGTGGTCTTTAATTTTTACCCATCAAGATGAAAGTATTTAACTTTTGCCCTTCGCTAAAAGCTCAGGGTTCCGGGTTCGAACCCTTGCTCAGGCGAAAATTAAAAAAAATTCGCTAGGCAGGTAGAGTTTTGCAGGCAAACTATGCCTTAGCTAGAGTTTACCTTCAGACAAAATTCTGCCTTAAGGTAGAGTTTCGCAGGCAATACTCTGCCTTGCGAATCCAAGTTCTGCCTAGCGAATTTTTTTAAAATTTTTGACTGAGCGGGGGATCGATCCTGGAACCTAAGAGTTTTAGGCGAAAGACAAAAACTAAAGACCAGCAATTTGAGGTGCAAAAATTAAAGACCAGTGCATTTGAAGGGCACTCCGCATTAAAAAAAAAAAATGATATAATAGCATGTTTGACCAAGCTAACATACTTTGAAAAGTGCTCTTTTAAAATATAAAAAGTTGATTTTTTTTTTTTTTGTTGAATAACTGTTTTTATTTGACTAAAGTTTAAAAACTACTTTTGCCAATATTAAAGCAATATTTTGTGCTTGGTCAATATTTTAAAAATGCTTCTAGGTAAAATCTACTTTTTCTGCAACTACTCAAAATCACTTATTTTTTTCGCAAAAACTTGGTCAAATACCTCAGACTTTTAAAAAAATTAAGTACTTTTGGCTTCTAAGAAGCTTCGCCAAACAGGCTAAAAGAACCATTAAGCTTCATGGAAAAGAACACTGATGATATCTCTTTTGAACAATATCTTGGAGTTTCAACTTCTACCAGACTGCATCCTGGAGTTCGAATAAGCTTTGCTCTAAAAAGAATCGATAAGTGAAGCTTCAAGATGCCTCCTAGTTCAAACTTATACAGTTAAAAATCCTAGAGTTTGAACTTATAAAGTGAACTCTTCATGGAGTTTGAAACAATTCTAACTCCCATAACATTTCATGGAGTCCCTATATTCCAAGTAGGGGTGTTCATGGTCTGGTTAAGACTTTTCCATTCTTTATCAACTTATAATCCTTTACGACCATTTTATTATGATGGCTGTAACTTTTTTGAATTATGCGGAAAATGTCTTGAGATATATAAGCTTAATTAGGTGTATAAAATTTATAAGAAATATAGAAATAGGTCTAGGTAAAACCCTCATAACTATTTACTTACATAAATTCATTTTAGATTCGCCTCGCTCTTAAGAAAGGAGCTTAAGGCGTCCATGAGTCTATTAGGGATAAAATAAATGATAAAAAAAAAAATTATGATAAAAATTATACAAGATATTTAAAATTTATAAAAAGCAATATATTGCACATATATAATTATAATTTTTTTTATATAATATATCAGTTCGATTCAATTTCTTCTTTGATTTGTTTTCAATAAAACCAAAACAAACCCACAAAGATATCGATTTATTTAACCGGTTTGGTTCGGTTTTCAATTTGGATCGATTTTTTACTAAACCATGAACACCTCCTAATTTCAAGTTACACCAAGTATATTCGAAGTTGTAAAGATTTTTGTATATTAGTCTAGGGGTGTGATAGTCCAAATAATGTATCCGTACTAAAAAGTGACTAAAATTTAATTAATTGTTAAACACTGCCTAAAACTTCATTTGCGGTTGAAAAGTGGCTATTTGCACATTTCTCCCGTCATCTTAGATATAGGCATATAGCAGAGAAATATAGTCTAAGAAAATTTTAGTAATACCTACAGAATCAAAAGTCAGGTAAAATACACCCCTCCTGCTAGAAATTAGGCAAGTTCTTTCAACTTGAGCAAAAGTTGTACACCTTTCAGGCATCCAAATATTAATTCATATCCTCTTTCTTCTTACTATATTAAGGGATTAGACAAACTCTAAGCCCAAAGGTGAGTTCTCTCTCTTTTGTTAAGATATAAATACAATCTACTAGCCACTTCCTATCTTGGCATAATGGCATGAAGAATGTGATGTAATTTTCTTTGTCCAACTTGTGAGGCGGATTAAAAGAAGTAGAACAAAGGGGGATCGGAAAAGAAAGGAATATTAATTCATTTGTCTCCTTTCTTTCTATTTTTCTTTTGCATTAATTGCGCCAACAAACTCAAAGGAAAAAGAGGGATGTTAGGCGTAATCCCTTAAATTAAACTTTTGCATTAAAACAAGAAATACATGATGTGTGTAATTTTATATATGTTACATAAATTCTTATTAATTAATTTTAAATAAAATATAATATTTGGTAAATATTATTTCCTCTATTCCAATTTATACAACACACTTTCTTTTTTAGTCAGTCCAAAAAAAGAATGACACATTTCCTTATTTGTCAACAATTTAACTTTAAACTTACTTTTTACGCTTAACGAGATTATTTATAACCACACAATATCTATGTTTGTTTTAGACCACAAGTTTCAAAAGTTTTTTTTTTATTTTTTTATTCCGTGCCTAGTCAAATTATATTACATAAGTTGGGACGGAGGGAGTAGTAATTTTCCTTATATAAACACGCCTGCGTGTTGGATTTAATGGGTTCGATTGAACCCGATAAATTAAGCTACATTTGCCTCTATTTCAACCGGTGTTTTAAAAGGCAGTTTTAGGACTCGCCTCGGAGCGGGGCACTGGCAAAACGCCTCAGGGCTTAGTTCTCTGAAGCTTACGCCCTAAGCGCCCGGCTGTACGCCCTAAACATGCCTAACGCCCAACGCTTGAGACTCGCCTAAAAGTTTTACACAAATTATATGTCAAATTCATCAGTTAACATCATTGACCCTCATAATTCTTTATTAAATGAATGATGTTTAATAGTTTTTTTCATCTATAGAAATAAGAAAATCGAAAATAACTCAAATAACAAGCCGTAGTATTGTATATTTACATCTTCACGTATTTGTTCTTGTCTCAAAATTATCATAGTTTATTATTTTGCTATATGAAAGTACTTTTGTTATTATTTATGAATGAGTAATGTTTTAATTATAATATGATAAAGTTTATTGATAGGTAAATTGCATAGTAAGACAATAATATGCTAAAAATTACTAACTTAAGATGTTAGAATTGGTTTGCAGCTCATAATAACTTTTAAATCGTTGCATTATTTATACTTGTAAAATCATGTTAGAAGTTTTGTTTTCTATAAGTTTCTTTAATCATGTTTTTAATCTTTTAATCTGTAAATATAATTTTTTTATTTTTTTATAATTTTTGTGTTATTACACTATTTTACTACATTATAAATTAAAAAATTAAAGGTCCATGGGGCTTACGCCCGTGTTTCGGGCTTACGCCTCGCCCCGTACTAAGTAAAATACCCCTCCTCATGCCCCCGCTTTTTAAAACACTGATTTCAACTATACTATCAGTGCAAAAAACTTAATTTTAAAAGATCAGCCAAATACGATACACAAATGGGACCAGCACTAGGAGCAAACTGTGCAAAGAAACCTTAAATAGGAGTATTAACAACACAAATATGAACTGGTAATTTGAACTACATCCAGCTTCCTCGTACGGACAATAGGTCGGCTGAAAATTGAGTACAAATGTCAGGCAGCTCTATAAAGAATATTAGTACTACTATATAAGTTTTGTTTTCGCAGTTGATCTTGAAGATATCTTTAATAAATTTCAGTATGAAATGGCTGCCTCAGCTCTCGTTTCTTTATCCAAGAAAATCATCAAGCCATTCTCTCCAACCCCTTTTTCTGAAAGAATTTACAAGCTTTCCTTCATTGATCAATTCAATAGTACACAATGTATCCCCTTAGCTTTCTTCTATCCAAAAAAAATAAGGGAGTACCTCAATTGAACCAGTGGCGGAGCCACATAAGCGGAAAAAAACACTGTTTTTATAAGGTTAAAAAATATTTTTATGTATATATAGTAGATGTTGAACCCCCTTAAGCTTTTTCGTATGTTTTTTTTTTTTTTTTTTTTTTTTTTTTTTTTTTTTTAATATTTTGAACCCCCTCGGCTAAAATCCTGGCTCCGCCACTGAATTGAACCAAATGATATGTGTAAGGTTATTGAAAATTCCCTTTCAAAAGCCTTAGCTGCTTATTATCCTTTTGCTGGAACATTAAGAGACAATGTTCAATATCGAGTGTAACGATATAGGTGCTGATTTTTACAAGGCTAGATTTGATTGTCCCATGTCTGAAATCCTCAAAAGTCGTGATAGAGCTGTCAACGAAATTGTATATCCCAAAGATATACCGGGGAGTGTCGTTGCACCTAACAGAAAATTGTTCATGGTTCAGTTTAACCAATTTGATTGTGGTGGAATGGCTCTAAGTGCATGTATGTCACACAAAATTGGAGATGTGGCCACATTTTTTGAATTTATAAAAATGATCGGGCTACAATTGCGCGTGATTCTAACATAATATACGTCCTCAATTTATTGGATAGTCCATTTTCCCACCCACAAATGAACCTGTGAACGAGTCACCTCGTGAACAATATGTGACAAAGAGGTTAGTTTTTCAAACCATACAATAAAATCTCTCCGGTCTGAATCTTCATTATCACGAGTGAAAAATCCAAGTCGGGTTGAAATACTCACAGCACTTCTCTATAAATGTGGTATGAAGGCGAATTCGAGTCCATCATTCAACAAAATCAATTTTGTTCCAAACTATGAATTTAAGGCCAATTATACCTTTGGCTGAGAATACTCCTGGAAATTTTAGTACTTCCCTTTTTGTCCCCACATGTATTGAAGAAGAAATGAAGTTATCAAGATTGATTAGTGAGTTAAGAAAGGGAACAACTCTTTGATAACTACAAGAAGTGTAAAGAAGGTCATCAAGATTTGGTTTCTACAACAATGGGACCATTTCAAGAAATAAGGTCTCTGTTCAAGGATACTGCTTTTGATCTTTATAGGTGTAGCAGTTTGGCCAATTATCCACTGCATGATGTGGATGGGGTAAGCCTAATAAATTAAGTATAGCAAATGCTCGATTGAAAAATACTTTCGGGCTATTTGATACCAACACAGGGGAACATGTAGAAGCAGAGATATCTTTTAATGAGGAAAGTACAATATCTGCGTTTCTGAGAGATGGAACAATTTCTTGAATTTGAACTTCCTTCTGAAGAAGAAATTAAAATGGAAGCACGATGTTGATTAATGAGTTCTTTTCTTTTTCTTAGTGAGAAGCACTTTAAATAAAGATGTGGAGGATATGTTGTTCTGTATTTCGGGGCACATTTCTCTATAATGTGATTCGAAAAAGATGTCCTCAAATAGCTGTCAACTCAGGCTTGCGGATATTGTATCTCGAGCTCTGAAGATGGAACATAGTTAACTCCAATTGCTACGTTCAATCTTCAAAGGGCCAGGTTCCAATTAACTCCGACAACTATGTTTTATCTTTAAAACTTTAGGTACAATCTCCGCAAGCCTGGTTCGTGACAGAAACTTGAGGGTTATTAAATTTCTTTTATTTCACTTTTGCTTATTTTAGTTTTAAGTCTATTTTTGCAAGATCTTGGTAATTATACCAGTTATACATGACAGAGACAATTGTAATCTGAAAAATATTCAGTACTATGTATCAGAATTGGTTATATTGTAATCTGAAAAATATTCAGTAATATGTATCAGAATTGGTTATAATAAATGATAATGAGAAATCCCCTCTTCCTTATCGCTCTCTCTCTCTCTTTTCTCTGCAGTTTGTTTTTTACTTTTTCATAACTGTAACACATTGCCATACCCTTTGCATGTGTAACTCTTCTTTAGGATTTACATGTGAACCATCACATCAAAAATTTCAAGCTAGAAATTAGAGAGAAGATCTCAGAGTCCAACATGATTGTAAAGCAGCCAGAAATTTTAGATAGCCTATTAGCAAATTATTTCTATGTAATGTAAGAAAATGTACTTTTGAACCAGTGAAGTTTGGACATAAAAAAATTGTGGTATTTGAAAAAAAAAAAAAAAAAAAGGTAGATTTTGAAAGAAAAAGTTGAAAAGGGGTATTATTTGAAAATCCAGTGAAGTTTGGACATGTATTTAACTTGAAAAAAAGGTTGAAAAATTGTAAATGGAAAAAAGAGATTCACTTGAAAACCGGTCAAAATCACTTTTTCAAACTTGAAACTCATCTTCAAATAAATTTCAGATAACCAAAGAGAAAATGACAAAAATGGTCCCTTATGTATGAGGATAGGTTCAAAGAGTTAACACTTTTAGTCTACGTCAAATATTTAGTGAATTCCAGTGTTCTCTTGAGGAAGAAGAGGTCAACTTTTATATTTATTCAGTGAGTTGTTTGGCTCCTACAAAGTTTTAACTTATGCGCTAGATAGTATAGGCAACTGAACGAAGATCATATTCATTCAACAAGAGTTGAACACAATGGTATCAAGTTATCAACTATTGAAATTACAATAAGAAGAAGAAAGGAATTCGCCATACCTTCATATTAGTCCCGCAATGGCAGAATAAGCACAGAGTGCACAGTAGAGGTTGATCACATCTTAAGGACATTTATAGCCCATTTGGCCAAGTTTATTTTTTCTCCAAAAACACTTATTTTTTCAATAAGTGCTTATTTTTTAAAAAGTGAAGTGTTTGACCAAGCTTTTGGGAGAAAATAAGTACTTTTGGGGAGTAGCAGAAGCAGTTTTTCATAAGCTAAAAAAAAATAGTTTTTGCCCAAAAGCACTTTTTTGAAAAGTACTTTTGAGAAAAATACACATAGAAGCACTTTTTGAAAGCTTGGCCAAACACTAATTGCTACTCAAAAATATTTTTTAAATTAATTGGACAAACACAAACTGCTTTTAGCCAAAAATAATTTTTTGAAAAGTATTTTTGAAAAAAATACTTTTTAAAATAAGCTGTTTTTAGAAACTTGGCCAAACAGGCTATTAGACATGGGAAACAACGAAAATGAACAACCCTCTCCATTAAATATAATGATCTAGTATCTTTTTGAGCCTCTAGCTACACAGGAGTGCTATAGGAAAATAAAGGAGTATTTAATTCATTTTCTGCCTTTCATTTATTATAAACTAGTAAAGTTGCTCGCGCTTCGCCCGATTATAAAAGTAATTAATGAATAGAGTAATTAATGAATATTACGAACAATTCAATAAACTAATAACGTATTTAGATACTATACATCTCTATTTATTTTTATGAAAATGGAAATGCTCATAAACAACATAAGTTTGGGTTCATTAATATGTTAGTTTATTATTATTTTTTATTTATCATGTACCTCTAAGTAATTTATAACTAATTATACTATTAATTTTTTTTATTTAGCAGGTACCTCTAAGTAATGTAGAACTAATTATACTATTATATCTAGAAATAATAAAAGAAACTCAAATAAAATTATTTAAATTCTTATTAGTCATATACCAGAAGATAAGAATGTATATATAGGAAATAAAACATAATCCCCATGAATTCTTTCAACCTTCTTTTTTTGTAGTTCTCAAAACTCTGAAATGCCTTAAAAATCATCAGTTAGCCAATTATTTTGAAGTAGAGATGCTAGTTCACTAATTTCTTGATTGTGAAATGAACAAAGAAACTACACTAAGTCAACTAAAAGGCAAAAAATGTTATAAAGAATATAATTTTAAAAATAATATTCAAAATTAGTGTATGCAAATTGAAGATTAGGTCTGCAAATTCACAGAGCAAATGAGCGTCATCTGAGTAATAAAAAGTAAATGAAATGAAAATGACAAGAAAGAAAGAGAATAAAGAAACATCAAAGGCAGAGCACAAGAATAACGAAGATAAACAAAGCCCACATACTAAACAATCATGTTTCCGACATTTTCCCTTTTAAGGAAAAAGTACTCCAAAATGCCTAAAATAAAATAAATAATCATCCATTAGGTAATTATATTTTCAAAATCAAAAATGTTAAATCACCAACTATCACAATCGTGAGTAAAAATGAACCAAGAGATTGCTTAGACAAGTAAAAGACTACAAAGAGGATAGAGTTATTTTTGTAAAAAGAGGTAAGGAAAATAGTTATTTGTGTTTACGATATCTTATTAATTCTGTGGTATCCTTATCCAAGACTTAAGTGGGAAAAAGAAGACTAAATTTATTTTGTGTCAACCTTCAATTTGGAGTCATAACTATCCAAAGAATCAATAGTAATGCCACAATAAGGAAAAGTATAAGAAAGATTCTACAACAGCAAAAACCAATCAAGAAGTCAAGGGGAGAAAACGGAAATAGGAGGAAAATAAAGAGTGTATATGCAAAATAAAGAAAAGGGAAAAAAAAAAAATCAAGTGAAAGCAAACTTATTCTTAAAATTGACGTGATGCTAATGCTACTTTTGGTAGAGTAAGAAATACCAAACTTACAGTGATATTTTTATTTTATTTAAAAAAAAAAAAAAATCAGATGAGTTAGTGAGATGTATTCAGGTGAGAGAGGAGGAAACCTGTTTCATATTGATTCGTATGTAAGACACCCATTCTGAGCCGTTGTGTTTTTTCAATTGCGGCTCTTCGAAGTTTTTTGGTTTTTGTTTTTTAATTTTAAGAGTGTTGGTTTTTTCTTTTCGGAAAATAGAAGGGAAACTCCAAAAATCTGAGAAAATAAGTAAAGCTATTTCCTCATCAATGAGAGATGCCACGTGGCGGTTCTAATGCTCGCTTTATATTATTATATAGATTGATTGAATTAATCGCGTTGACAAACTCAATGAGAAAGAGGAACGTAAGGCCTAATATTACTCGAAATGGCCCTTTTATATATTATTATACACTTTTATACAAGGTTGATACATTATCTACAGTACGTATATAATATTGTATATCGTGTATATAAACATTGTTGCAAAAAATATGTTGGCTATGCGGATGTAAATTAAAAATATGACTATGTGAATGTAATATTTTATGTTGTATTGTATATTACTGAAATTATCCTCATGAATTTTGTGTTCAATTGAAACCCAATAGTAGGGGTGTACATGGACCGAGTTGGTTCGGATTTTTTAAACACCAAATCAAACCAATTGCGTCGGGTTTTAAAATTTATACACCAAACCAAACCAATAAAATTCGGGTTTTTCAACCTCGGGTTTTCTCGGGTTTTTCGATTTTCTCGAATTTTTCGGGTTTTTTTCCGGAATAGTCTTGATACAAAACATATAACCTTTACTTTAAATATTTCTTTAATCCTAGTAAGATACAATTATATAATTAAGGTGTTTCTTAAGAAAATAACACAAAATGTAAGAAGAGTGATGACATTGTATTAAAATATTCAACAAAAGCTAATATAATCGGTTAAAATAAATATTGCTAATTAACAAGCCATAAAAGAAAATGACCATAATCTAAAAATACTAAGTCATGCTAAAATAAGTATTAATTATATGACAAAGAAAAAAACTTAAGTTATGTATTTTTACTCTCTAAATCAATTATGCAAAATTAAAGAATAGATATCCAACATTATTGTCATTTCTAGTGGTAAATTGAATTTCTTTTGTTAGGATTAGTGTTGAATTGGTTTTGGTTTGGACTTTATTTGAGTTACTAACATCCATAGGATATAAAACTTATCGACATTCAAAATTCTAAAGATTTGAATAATATGATAATAGATAAAAAAATTACGAAAAAAATTTAAGAAATATTTATAAATTACTTAACAAATAAATATTTTTATGTATAAAATATTTTAAAAATTGAATACGTATATAATATTGGTTTGGTTCGTGTATGATTTTTTTTAGTTAAAACCAAACCAAAATAATTATGGTCGGATTTTTTTTTTTTTTTCCAAATAACCATGTGAAAACCACTAATATTTTTTCTCTGATTTATCGATTTGAAGCATTATCCTCATGAATTTTGTGTTCAATTGAAACCCAATAGACTAAGTTACATCTGCCTCTGTTTCGATTACACCGTCAAATCAATGCATAAAGCTTATAAATTGAAAAAGTAAATTAACAACATAAATACGAACCGGTAATTTGAATGAAACTTCCGTCCTCCTATAGACAATAGGTCGGCTGAAATTAAGTATAAATGTCAGGCAGCTCTAGATCATGTATTTTATATATTTAGTTTTTCCATTTGATCTTGAAGATGTCCTCAATCAATTTCTGTAAAAAAAAAAAAAAAAAAGGCTGCCTCAGCTCTAGTTTCTTTAACAAAGAAAATCATCAAACCATTCTATCCAACCTCTTTATCTGATAGAATTTACAAGCTTTCCTTCATTGATCAATTCAATAGTACACAATATATCCCCTTAACCTTCTTCTATCCAAAAAAATAAGGAAGCACCCTCAATTGAACCAAATGATATGTGTAAGGTTATTGAAAATTCCCTTTCAAAAGCCTTAGCTGCTTATTACCCTTTTGCTGGGAAATTAAGAGACAATGTTCATGTCGAGTGCAAC
This sequence comes from Lycium ferocissimum, assembly GCF_029784015.1. NCBI lineage: Eukaryota > Viridiplantae > Streptophyta > Magnoliopsida > Solanales > Solanaceae > Lycium > Lycium ferocissimum. Next base: position 28,068,948 of record NC_081345.1, on the reverse strand, counting down.
GATATAGGTGCTGATTTTTACAAGGCTCGATTCGATTGTCCCATGTCTGAAATTCTCAAGAGTCGTGATAGAGATATCAACGAAATTGTATATCCTAAAGATATACCTTGGAATGTTGCACCTAATAGAAATTTGGTCATGGTTCAATTTAACCAATTTGATTGTGGTGGAATAGCTCTAGGTGCATGTATGTCACACAAGATTGGAGATGTGGCCACATTTATTAAATTTATAAATGACTGGAGTGCAATTGCGCGCGATTCTAACTTAAGTATACGTCCTCAATTTATTGGATCATCAATTTTCCCACCCACAAATGAATCTGTGAACGAGCCACCTCGTGAACAATGTGTAACAAAGAGGTTAGTTTTTTCAAACCACACAATAAAATCTCTCCTCTCTGAATCATCATCAGAAGTGAAAAATCCAACTCGGGTTGAAATACTCACAACACTTCTTTATAAATGTGGTATGAGAGCGAATTCGAGTAGATTATTCAAGCCATCAGTTTTGTTCCAGACTATATTATACCTTTGCCAGAGAATACTCCTGGAAATTTCAGTTCTTCCCTTTTTGTCCCCACTTATGGTGAAGAAGAAATGAAGTTATCAAGATTGGTTAATGAGCTAAGGAAAGGAAAAGAACAACTTATTGATAGTTACAAAAAGTGTAAAGAAGGTCATCAAGATTTGGTTTCTACAACAATGGGATCATTTCAAGAAATAAGGGCTCTGTTCAAGGACAATGATTTTGATCTTTTTAGGTGTAGCAGTTTGGTGAATTATCCGTTGTATGATGTAGACTTTGGATGGGGTAGGCCTCATAAAATAAGTATGGCAGACGCTCGACTGAAAAATATTTTCACACTGTATGATAACAACACCGGGGATTATGTAGAAGCACAGGTATCTTTGGATGAGGAAAATACAATGTCCGCGTTTTTGGGAGAGATGGAGCAACTTTTAAATTCAAACTTCCATATGAAGAAATTCAAATGGAAGCTCGATGTTGATTAATGAGTTCTTTTTTTTCTTAGTGAGAAACACTTTAATTAAAGATGTGGACCATGTTGTTTTATGTTATCTTCTTATTAAAAAATAACTTATTTGTGTTGGGTCTCAAGTTCAAACTGCACTAGAAATATGTCAACTTCAACCAGAAAGTTAGGCTAGTTCCCAAGTTTAGACCCCATATTTGAAATTTGAAACTTCAAATCCGTGATTTTGAACTTCAGCGTTATGAACTTGATTCTGAAACAGTTAAATATTAAACTAGAGAATATGTCCGCGCTTCGCGCGATTATAAAAATTTCATTTTACAAACATTAACGAAAAGCTTTACTATAACAAACAATCTTCTCTACTAAAGTCAACTCAAAATTGTTTCACATACAATGACATTTAATACCTAACGTCTAAAGAAAGTTTAGCATCCTCAAACATACGGGTGAACATAGCCTTTAAAATTTGAATTCAGATGTGCTAACTGTAATCCGGCCCACTTAGCCGGAATATTAGAGTGCTTCGAGGGGTTTTCAATTTTCATGCCTAGAGTTTACAAAGAAGCTAGTAATCGCCACCTTCGCCTTGTAAATCCCCGCTAGACATGTCGAAAATCTTTGAAAGGAGAGAAAAAAAAAAAACATGAATTCTTAGACAAAAAATATTGTCAGTATTCTCTGCACATAGCAAGATATATGTTCACACCAATAATTTTCAAAAATTGTAGACTTACAACTACAAATCAAAACAAACTCAGGAAATACATCAATCATTTCGAAGGTGTTCAAATTGGGAAAGGAAAAAGTGTACTTATATCACACAAAGTACAAATAATGATATTTATATATACTATTATACATACATGACGCGTTCGATACAAATACTCATCATGCTTCAATATTGATTCTTCGATATTCCACTAAAATAGACAACAAAATTGGCTCCTATAAATTTGAAGATAAATAGAAGCATAGTTTGCCTCTTTGCAAAGTTCTCTGATCTACAATAACGGTCACAAAATTAAACATGTCATACTGAAAAGGTTATAACGTAGTCGAACTACTACTAACAAAAACATAGCACACCATTGTTACTAAAATGAATATTCAAAAATATAACGTAGTAGAACCACTACTAACAAAAACATAGCACACAATTGTTACTCAAATGAATATTCAAAAATCACTAATAAAAATCACCATATACATAGATAAATAAAATTATGCTAATGTATCATAACCGCAAAAGAGTTTATCTTCATGCGACTAAAAATGAAATTACAAAAAGGAGAGTGTCAAAGGGAAAGAATATTTATTATGTGTACCTTGAAAGTAACATCACTATTCCATAAACCAATAACCGTCATTAAAATAGCAAAATCTGGATATTTATCTTTACCTCATGATGCAAACTCCTTGTTAGTAAACTTTTGAAAAATATCCCCTAAAAAAATACATCTGAAATGTTATTTTACCAAATTCAAAACCTTCTTATCAAAATGCACACCTAAAAGAAAACAAAGAAAAAAATCAAATCAGAAGGAAAAAATGGAAATACAGTGAAATCAAAACGACGAGAACACAAGCAAGAAAGAGATAGAACTATCACAGGTTACTTGGGAAGAATTCATATGATACAAACTATCAGTATGCAAAATGGCTTCCGATATGCCCTCTCCCATCTTCATGTGTTGTCTAAAACTCTTTTTCTTTTATGGGTCAACTCCTTTCTCCCACAATATTTTTTCTACAATTATTGAAATGTGAACTATTGAAGAAGGAAATTGCTGAACATGCTGGAATTAGCAAAATGCTTGGCTCTTATTTCTTTCGGATGTTTCCTATGTACCAAAGCTAAAACGGTTAATTAATTAAATTATACAACTAATTAATTTTGGAAAACAAAAGAACACGTGTAACTGAAATGATTAAATGACTTTATTGATTAAACATATACGTGGGCATTAGTAGACATTTATTTTGTGAGGCTTTTTTAAGCTATTTAGTTAATAGGTTATGTATTAAAAATTCAAAAAAAAGGAGAAAAAAAAGATAAATGCAATTGGAGGCCATAGAGAGATGTCAAATTACCTTATCTATGCCTAACTTTATATTATATATAGATATATTGTAATTTTCGACTATGTCTTAAATAGCGTCTTCCAAGCGGCTATCTGTGCACTTGCCCCTGTTTGGGCCTTATCTTGGGCCATATCCAATCCATCCAAACTGCATACATCATCTCACAAGGCCCATGAGCTCAAATAAGTGGAATTGAAATTGTTGATATCACGTAACACCTAACGTTGTTGATCGCCTAAGAGAAAACGAACTTTTTCAATTTTGTTGATGGGCAAGAGAATGATCAAAAGAACCAAACACCTGATTTTACCTTCACATGTTTAGTCAAAGTGAGGAAAATAGGTTAGTCTCCTCTTTGTCCAAAATATTATAACGAAATCTATTTTCTACACATCTCTACTTTTATCTTATTACAGTATTGTACAATTCTCAAACAAGAAACCATTCTTTAGGAAAAATACAACGAAAAGACAGAGACAGGGATAAGTCATCTACAAATATACCCTTCATGAAAAAAATAAACAAAAAAGAAAAAAATATTCTCCATGTGTTTGGTACCTGGTTTTATAATATACAACTCTATTTTATTCTTGAAAAGCAACAATACCTATATTAAAAAAAGAGTTAGTAAGAGTACACTGTACACGTTAACAAACTAGTAAGTGAAGAGTACACGTATAAAACTATTAAATCATGTCATTTATTTAATTCTCGTTTGCTTGTTCGGTTATTCCCTACCGCTAACAGATCAAAATCTCCTAACAAATAATTTGTGCTCCTTCCATCTCAAATTATCTGTTGTGGTTACTAAAAATAGTTGTCTCAAATTATTTCTCATTTTAAAAGTTAAGGCACAATTAATTTTTTTTTTTCATTTTATCCTTAGCATAATTTTGTCATTAATAGAAACGATGAAAATGAAATAAGCTTAGGTAATGTGACCTCAAGTATTTGGTTCAATTGAAATTTTTAGGGAATAGGCCTTTTCGTTTTTCTATAGATTTTTTTTTTTTTTTTGGTGAACATATGTCTTTGTTTTGAGAGATACGAATATCTTTCTGATGCATAAAATAAAGGAGGGAAAGGAAACACAAAATCGAAGGGAAGGTAAAATTATATACTTCTTTGCTATAAAATAATTAAAAAAAATTCCCTTGCTATGAAACAACGAGTTTCATGCCATTGACTTCAGCCAGCCAACACTTTCAATACGAGAAAAAAATACTAGTCGTTACACAGAGTCGATGATGCGCACAAGTATTTTTTTTTATCATTCTGCACCACTAGCATATATATTTCCAATTCTAGCTATGCAAATATAAATCAAACTATATCCAAGTAATTGGTCTTTCAGAAACTTGTTCAAAGTACTCCAATTAATGGCTTTGATCATTTCAAGCTTGTTTCACTTCGGCTTCTTTGTTTTGGTAGCACATTTTGCCACCCCAAGTGTGTGTATAATTAGCAGCCATGAAAGACCTCAAGCTGCCCTTTTCGTGTTCGGCGATTCGTTGTTTGATCCTGGAAATAATAACTACATCAACACCACTACTGACTTCCAAGTAAATTGGTGGCCGTATGGAGAATCATTCTTCAACTACCCTACCGGCAGGGCCTCTGATGGACGTCTCATTCCTGATTTTATCGGTAAATTTAATTGCGCTTTTGGTCAATTGTTTGGAAAATATTTCTTTCTGAGTTATCCATTAATATCTGTAATTGTGGGAGGTAGTAGGTGTCCAGTAAAATAATCAACTTGTGCGCAAGCTGACCCAACACTTCCTAGTTCCTGTAATTTATTTTGCCATGGAGACATGAGGTGATGAAACTTTGATTTAGTTATTTTTTTTGTGTTTGCAGCTGAATATGCTAGTTCACCATTGATTCCACCGTATTTTCAAATCGGGAGGCAGCATTTTGTACATGGGGTAAATTTTGCTTCAGGAGGTTCTGGTTGTTTAGCTGAAACCAATCGTGGCTTTGTAATTGACATCTTCTTTAACTTATTTTTATGTAATTCTTGTTTGAACTATTTTCACTTAAAGTTAGTGTAACATTTGGAAGTTTTATATTTTGGATTCAGGATAAGATTCTTACATAACTTTTTGATAGGAAGAATGTTAGATAATTTTTATTCCTTCTATGCAAAATATGCAAGTTACTTGTAATTTATCAAAATAAATTAGTAGTATTATCTTGACTTGTTTATGTACCTCTGAAATATTGATTCCATTTGACAGGTTATAGATCTTAAAACACAGTCGAAATATTTCAAAAACGTGGCAAAAGTGTTGAAGAAGAAAGTGGGGGCAACAGAGTCCAAACAGATCCTCTCTAATGCTGTATATATTTTTAGCACTGGCAGTAATGATTATTTTGCTCCTTTATTAACAAATTCAAGATTTCCATATTCCGATAGAGATTATTTACAGGTTATTTTGGGCAATTTGACATCTGTTTTAAAGGTAATGAACTTTAATATTGATTCAACCTCATCTTTTCTATTTCCTTGGAGTTTCTACTGTTTCTTTTATCATATTGAAGAACAAATCAGATATTGTTTCTTTCATTTACTATCTTGAGTTTTAAAATCTATTTATTTTTGAAGTGTTTTTTTTTTTTAATCAGAGATACTTTTCGTAAGGTGCTGTGAGCAGCAGTTTTCATTTGGCTAACCGATTTGAAAAAAGTTTTTCCCAATATTATACCAAAGAATAGAACTTGGCCAAAGTTTCAAAAATGCTTTTAGAACCCGTTTGAATTGCTTATAAGTTGGTCAAACCAGCTAAAAGCCATTTTTAACTTATTTGAGTGTTTGACAAAAATAGAAAACAACTTAAATTAAGTTAAAACGTGCTTAAAATAAGCCAAAATCAAGAAGTTGCTCAACACCAACTTATTTACTCTTTTATCCCTTATATTTTCCGTTAATTCCAATACTACCCTTACTTCTAAAACACTTTAAGCACTTTCATCCAAACACATAACTGCTTATTTATAAATAACTTTCAAAGACTTAAAAGTACTTTAAGCACTTATCCTTAAAAGTCACTTTTTTTCAGCCAATCCAAACGGGCTCTTAGAAAAAACTACTATTTTCAGCTTCTAAAAATTAACTTCTACTGCTACTACTCAAAAATATTTTTTTTATTCCTTAAAAGATTTGTCAAACACATCAATTTTCTAAAATAAACATTTTTTTAAAATAAAACAAAATTCCTTTGACTTTCTAGAAGGTTACCCAACAGGCTATAATTCTTTGTACTTTGTTTAAATTAATGCAACAGGGAATTTACAAGGAAGGAGGGAGAAAATTTGTGATGCTTAATTTGGGTCCCTTAGGTTGTGTTCCTACTGTTAGGGCTCTTAATGTTCAAAATGGAGTTAAGAATGGCAGTTGCATGGAGGAGATCACTAACTTGGCGAAAATGTTCAATTCAGCTCTCCCAGAAATGCTCAAAGAACTAGAGAAGCAATTGCCTGAATTTAAGTATACAATATTCAACTCCTTTAAAGTATTAGCAGAAAGCATTGATAATCCAACAAAATATGGTATATGTTCTATCTCATTGAACTCAAAATTAAGTATTTTGTGTTCAGTTATATACTCCCTCCGTCTCAAAATATTTGTTCCATTTCTCATTTACACGATCATTAAGAAAGCATTTTGACTATTTTACCCTCTTAACATATTTCATCATGTTCTCTCTCCTCAATAAATATTTACTTTATTAATGATGAAACCTCTTAAATGTTGGTATGTGAACTCACAAAATGAGCCCATTGATGTAACTAATACAAGGGTAAAATGGAAAAAAAATTACTTAATTTTATCTTGGGTGAATGAAACGCAAATATTTTGAAACAAGTACTTTTGGTAAGGACGACAAATATTTTGAAACGGAGTATTATGCACCGTTAGTTTATTTAAGTATATCTAATTAATAGTAAGAAGTACTAATATACTAATAGGTACCAACAGGGGTTGTGGTGGAGTGGTAAATATTTCTTTATCTTTAACCAGAGTTCTCGGGTTTGAGCATTAGGTATGGAGTCGTGTTTGTTAAAGAGGGTTTTACCCCTGGGACTTTTCTCAATGAATCCGGGTTAGTCGGACTCGAATGCGGGTGCCAGACACCGACTGGACAACCTAAAAAAAAGAAGTAATATAGGTTGTTTTTGGGGATAAATACCTTGTTGGACCGTCCGAATAAAAAAATAGCCGACATATGTATATGTCTTGTATCTAAAGTATAAATATACATATAATATACATGAAATATACGTAATCAGTGTACATGTAATGTATATTTTTGGCTAGTGCCCGTATTAATTTGGGCCAACGGGCCAGAAATGAAAAACATTATCTGTCTTTTTCCATACAGTTCAAACACTGTATCAGAAATTTCATGGCTCTGCTAACAAAGTAGAATGTTGATGCAATGTTCATAACAAAATGAAATTACACAAACCATGTAGAGAAAATACAGAGTAAAATGTTTAGTTATGATATAAAGCATATTTCGTTCATCCTAATTTGATCATGATTTTGTTTTATTTAGGTTTTAAGATATCAAAGACAGCTTGTTGTGGAACGGGTCCATTTCGAGGGGTTTTTAGTTGTGGAGGCAAGAGGCAGGTAAAAGAGTACGAGTTATGTGAGAATGTGAAAGATTACTTGTTTTTCGACTCTGTTCATCCCACCGAGCTGGCCTACCAACAATATGCTGAATTAATGTGGAATGGAACTCCAGATGTCGTAGCACCTTACAACCTAAAATCCCTTTTTGAATGTTCAACATAAAGTGATGGTGGCATTCGTTGAATTGTTTTGTAAATATGCCTACTAAAGAAAAGAAGAAAAAAATGTAAAACTTGATGTTAAAGAGTTTGATCTCTACTATTATTTCTGTTCTTGCTGTGTTGGATTTATGAAGAGTCAATCTTTGGATTTGATGAGACGATTTCATATCTCAGCACACATGATTGAACAAGGTTGATAAATTTGTAGGAATCATGCAATGTGCATTTCAGTTGTATATGCCATTGGAGAAGGATTTGTAAAAGAATGTTTAATTTGGGAAGTGATTGAGATTAATAAAACATCCACTCTTTGTATGTATCTCTTACCTTGTTCTTATACAGTCATCTTTGTTTCTTTGTATTCTGGCATTGCACCATTATTGGACCTTAGAAAGATGAATGTGACTAGAGATAGCAAGCATAATCACTCCTTTTGCATCGGGCATCATCAGATGTCCTCTGCTAAAACCAAAGTTCCAAGAAAGTTGAAGTAAAAGAACATAAAAAAAAAAAAACTTTCTGCCTTCATGTACATTTAAAGAAGACAAAAAAAAAACATGTTTGTTGATTTTCTGATCCTTTAAAACCTGACTACTGCATTTGAAAGAGTTGGTTTTTGTTATGTGATAGAAAACTCATGTGTTGGATGATTTTCTATTACTTGGAGCCAAAAGATGTATTGCTTGGAGCCAAAGAATGCTAAGATGTGGAAGACAATTGAAGAGCTCATATAGCACACTTGGAGCCCAAGTCATTTTATGCCTATAAAATGAGAGGCAATTCTTCCTTGTTTAGCATCCCAAAAATTCATAAATCCTTTGTAGTGAGTATAGAGAACAATTCTCTTAGATGTAATTGGGATTTCTCCCCTTTCTTTGTTAATAATATAAAGGCAACTGTTCTCTGGTGGACGTAGGATCATTTTGATCCGAACCGCGTTAAATCTTGTGTTCTTTCTTTTATGTTTCCGCTAACAGCATTTTTGCACAATAAGTGCAGTTTCAGAGTAAAACCACTGATTGTGAATGTTGACACCCAATTTTGTCCCTCCTTTATTCCAATTTATTTCCTCGGGCTTCTAAATCTATTGACGAGCGAAACACTTTATTTTCACTATTATTTGCTACTACTATTAATATCATTACTTTCATTTTCACTGTTTTACTGTCACATTACTTTATCACAATTTTTAATGGCTCGTCATCATTTTATTTTCGGACTTTGTGTCCTTTATTTTCTACATATTAATCACTAATATTGTACTAGTTATTAGATTAGAAGTCCAAAAAATAATTTAAATAAAGGTATAAAGGCCATATTTTCGGGCCAATCTTTAAGCCTAAATCAATTCATTACCCACTACCCAATTCATCCAAACAGTCCAGCCCATTCTTTCTATTTGACCGGGCCCAACATTTCTTTTGTTCACCCCTAAACCTAAACAAAACGAACCTTCAGCCGCACTTTCTCTCTCCCTTCCCTTCCTCTCTCTTCACGCCTTTCTCCATTTTTAGCCAAAATCAGCTCTCTTTTCACCCTCACAGACTCGCCACTCCATTTTCGTGCAACTTTCCCCACTTATCCCATGCGTAGCAAAACCTAATGAAACTAACAGAGCCGCACATGACCATCTCTCTCACCTCTTTCTATTTTCGAACAAAGGATTTCGTTGCCTCCAACAATGGCGGTTCGTAGCCCTATTTTCGTGCAAATGCTTCTCCTCCCATCTTCAACGAATTTGGTCGAAGATAAGGGGCCAAAAACCCTTCTGAAATTTCTGAAGATAAAAGCAACTTTAGAGATTCGATTTGGATTATTTTCAAACGGCTATTTGATTTCGAATCCCGCCCAATTTTCGAACCTAGAAAAACCCTAAATGAGCCTATAAATATTCGTTTTCATCATCCATGAAAGGACAGTTTTTTTTAGTCGCGGAACCACTCTTACAATATCGACATTTTTTTGAATACTCGTTTGGAGTATTAAGTGGTTTCATCAATTCTGTTATACCTTGAAATCGATTCGGATTTGAGTTTTCCAAATACCTAACCCCTCTTGAAGCATTCATATTTCTATCACTATATCGGAAAACACTCATTTGGAGTGTTAAATTATCCATTTTTATAAATTCGGCTTTTACTTTGGAGTCGAGGATAGATTCGAAGACCCGACGCCCCATTCACTGCACTCAAAACAGGTCAGCACTTTCTCTCTTTTTGTTCAAGTAGTATACCCTGTCATGAATGTAATCTGTTTGGGTAAATATGATGAAATAATTATATGACATGTCGATGTTCGTTGTTGATTTCATTTGGTCTCAAATCTGTGTTCTACGCTCAAGTTCTATTAGCAATCATGTATTAGACTTAATTATATTTTTAGTTTGATTAGTATATTATATGAAAATAAATATATCTTAGACCATGATACCAGTCATATCCGAGTGTTCTGTTTATAAAAATTTATGAAATAAATCTGTCAATACCTATAATAGCTCTAATGGTCTCTGTTATGTGTTAGTAGTATAATATGACTATATTCAGGGTTCGTTTTGGGGTTTAGGTGTTGCATATAGGAATTCGACAACAAAATACTGTTCGTTTTTTTGTCAATGTTTAGTCCTATTTGCCTAATCCCATCGGAGCGTGTGTAGAATCATATTTGGTCATGATTCATTTAAATATTTAACTGTACGCCCTCAATTGAAGAATTAAGTGTCGACGCCGTGATAGAAACCATGATTTAGGATTATATGTGATTGCTTTTAACACCGATTTTTGAGTGTGTACGATGTTGAAGTATGTCTCTTCACAATCGTATTTCAAAATTCCAAACTCGTTTACTCTTTGGTTTATTTGTCACTTGTAAAAACTAATTTTAGGAACTTTACTTAACGGAGAATGATGAAATATTTATCTTCCAACTTAGAGCACTAATAAAAAAATAAAAAAAAAACCTCACTGTTAACAAGAGTTAAATTTTGATAGTTATGGCTATCATGACACCTATAAATTATTTGTTTGCAAAATTGTGAGTTTCACCTCTGATCTTAATATTCGCTAAGAATCCTATCATTATTCTAATCCATGTCTTTCCTTTTCTTTTGGTGCATGTACAATCGGGGCCGGGGAGTTTCACTTTGAAACTCAACAACACTCTATCAAGTTACGGGCTTCGCACCCCCCCTCCATTGTCTACTCTCTTATTTTGATTGAGCGAAATAGCGGAACATCGCCACTCCTCCATGAACACCGAAATAATTCTAGTTATTTCGTGTTACTAGTTTGGTTTATGTGATGGTGTGATTAAGTTGTTTTATGTGACTAACCTTGGCTGCTATTAGATAATTCGCTATTAAGACTTTAGTTACTTTATGAGTTTCATTTGACATTTTTACTCTAGCTAATACACGATAGACTAGTTACTTAACGTTGGACTCTACTTATATTTTTACCAAAAGGACGTGTTTTGTCAAAACTTTCATTTTCTAATAAGTCTGATCTTTCTTTGAACATAAGAAGAACTATCTTAAATTCTTTCAACGTCTCATAATCGCTTCCACGATAAAACTTAATATTTTCAACAAAGATTAAGGATTATCACTAGTATAATTTGCAAATATAAAAAAAAAAAAAATTGATTTTACAAGATGAGCTTTCTAAAAGAGTTGATACAAACGTTTCTTTTAATTTAACTACCCCCTTCTTATACATCTATCCATAACTTTAACAATATTTATAAAGATGTTTTCTTAAATATTATAAAATATTTCATCTACATTTTTAGCCTAATTAAATTTTAAGTCCGGTCGGTTAACCATTATTGATGGAATTTAGAGGATGCCTAATCTCTTCCCTCTAGATTAGTTGAACCCGTACCTAGAATCTTTTTGGTTTCGTAGACTTTAAAATAAAATCAACTTTAGATAAATACTTTAAATAACCTTAGGTGCCCTAATTCACCATAAATAATTAGGTGGCGACTCCTTTTACTTTAACTAACCCCGAATTACCCGGATGTTGTAAACTATTTTGACTTCGGTTAAAATAGGGTATAACAACTTTTGGCGACTACGGGGACTATCTTAGGTTCTAACCATAACGGACTTAGTTTAAATAGGCTCACTTGTTTTGTTTACTTTAATTGTTTAACTGTTTTTACATGCTATTAATTGTTTGTTTGATCTAAATTGTTTAAATGTTACTTTGTTTGATATAAACCGTCATCCCGTATCATTTTCTCCACTCCGAAAATTCACACTATCACACACACGCGAGGTGTGTTTTGCGCACCCGCAAATTTCTTTCAAAAAATCCAAATTTTAGGAGAGTTGATCTTATGCGCGGGGTGTTCGAATACCGGTGACCGCGTAGCTTTCCACTCCCGAGTAGTCCACTTGGGAACCTTGTGTCATAGGCGACCAACTCTTAGTCAACTAAGATAGAGCTAAACCAACACCCGTTATTAGGAGCATACATTTCATAACCTAGGAGGTTTAATACCCTTGGTGTATTAAACCCATTAGATGACTTTACCCAAACGTCCAGGTGGGTCCACGACCCCAAGTGACACTAAATCATACTTTATGTGCATGTTTGAAGGTAACTGTGCCTAAATATTGACTATTTGCTTTAATTAATTAAACTTTAGGAGGGAGGGAATGACTAACGTTTCTGTGACAGGTATGAATCTACATTGGAGTATGTCCGTGATCCACAATCGACGAAGACCAAGGACACCACAAAATGGAGCTGTACATTCAGACATAGGAAATTTTATTTACTTTACTTAGATTAGGAAATACTTTATGTTGTACTCATTTGATATGTAATAATGTTACATTACTTTTGTACTCTATTTTGGGAAATATAATTTGTTTAATTAATCAAAGCAATGGGATGACATATTATGGCACACTTTACCCTTCAAACAAACGTTAGGCCTACCTCTGGCACAAAGAGGTCACATGCATATTAGGACGCGTTATTGTTTGATATATTCGTGTGACGACTTGTTTGATTTTACTTGGTGACTTATTTGCTACATGACCTACTTGACTTTACGTGATCATGACTTTACCTAGACTGACATCATTTGCACTATTGCGTTTCTTTTATTTTTATTCCCGAAAGAGTTGATTCGTGTTGACACTCGAGCTGGCCGACCACCCTTACCTCACAAGGTCAAAGACGTCATCACTACCTCGACGTACCTGGGTTGTGCAAGGAAAAGAAATTATTATGTCTGATCCGGCTGCATCCATTTCAACTGGTTTGGAAAACATCGTGATCTCTAGTGATCCCCCTGAGACTTCTGAACACAGAACTACTATTCAACATGACGAACATATCGCCCGCCTGACTCAAGAGATTGAGGACCTACGTGGCGAACTAAATCGGGTTAGGGACCTGACCAATTTATCCGTTACACTCCAAAGCCCACCTCCTGAGCCCAGAACTGTCGCACCAAATCCACCTCGTTTTCCATCACTTGAATCTCCAGTCCCTGAACACTTTCCTTCACGAAATAATGCACTCGCCAACAACAACTTTCCTCCACCAAATCCATCATCCGTCTATACTCCCCCACAAAATCAACCACCTACCTACAATACCTACGCTACTCCTAATCCACCACCCGTCAACCCACCAAATCAATCACAAGTTCACACTCCTTATATTCCGTTGCCTACCAACACTAATCCGCCACCTACAACTACTCCTCTAAACCCACCAAACCAAGTACCTACAAACACCGCTTACAACACACCACCTCCAAATTAAAAACACTCCCACTGTCCAAACTTATCCAACCCCGCATATACAAGGGGCACATTTTGCCACTCCTAACACGCAATATGTTCCTCCGGTATATGCAGCGGAAACACAAGCTTATACCAATCCAGTAACAGTCAAGTTCCAGCCCGAAGTAGATCAATACGAGGAAATGGAGAAAGAGGCAAAAGCAAGGGCAGACGATATGTTGCTAAATGAGATCCACAATCTCAAAGAAGCAATGAGAAAACTTCAAGTTGCTAGGGGAACTAACAATGTAGAATACGAGGATCTGTGCATTCAGCCTGATGTTGACTTACTTGTAGGCTACAAACCGCCGAAATTTGATACTTTCAATGGAACCGGCGATCCTCATACACACTTAAGGGCTTACTGTGACAAATTGGTTGGAGTAGGTAGAGATCGAAACATAAGGATGAAGCTATTCATCAGGAGCTTATCTGGTGAGGCCCTTAATTGGTCTACACAACAGGACGTCCGTAAATGGTGTGGTTGGAATGACATGGCCCAAGAATTTATGGACCGATTTAGTTTTAACACCAACATCACACCAGACAGAGTCTATATGACTAAGTTAACCAAGAAGTCAACTGAGTCGTTCCGCGAGTATGCGCTGCATTGGAGGTCAGAAGCAACCAGGGTTCAACCCCCGATGAACGATAGAGAAATGACTGCCACCTTCATTGAATGCCAGGCCGGCATATTTTATGAGAAAATGATAGGTATGATGGGACAAAAATTCACAGAAGTTGTCCGAATGGGAGAAGCCTTGAAGAAGGAATCAAATCGGAAAAATTCGAGATCTTACGGCTTTGCAAGTAGTAAACAAAGCCATTCAACTGCGGTTCTATCGGTGGGACTTAAAAAGAAGAAGAAGATCTTTGCCATGAATGTCCAAGGACATAAGCCGAGTCAAGCCATTACATACTTTAACCACCCACATCAGCCTTTCTACCCTTACCACTACGCTGAACCCTATCAAACTCCACTATCTCCTTACCCAGTCTACAATACCCAAGCAAACTACTACCAACCCCGAGCACCTCCACATCAAAACCACGTCCATATTAACCTGTTCAAGCTCCTACTTACCAAAATCGACCACATGCTACACCCAAAACTCGTCCAAACACTGACATCAAAAATACCCGTAATTACACTCGGTTCTCACGAACCCTTGGCTCAATTGTTCGAAAGATTGAAAGCGAAAGCGTGATACAACCGATTGAAGGGAAAATTTTCGATCCTATTCCAAGATGGTTTGATGGTTCCAAACGTCGCGCATATCATTCCGGGAGTCGCTGGGCACGACACTAAGGATTGCTATGGGCTCAAAAACAAAATCGAAGCCTTGATTAAGGAAGGAGCAATCCAGCTTACTGGAGCTCGGCCCAACGTGGATAACAACCCTCTACCTACTCACGAAAACGCCAATGTGAACATGATCACCGCTGAGGAAGATGGAGATGTGAAAGAAGCCATCATGCCATCAACCTTTGTCGCTTCTGTGGGAACAATCCAAAGACAAGCAACAACGAAGATTGCTACTACAACTACTTACAACACCGAGACACCGACCATCTGGGGTGCCGAACCAGGAGAAACTCTGAAGAACTGGACTTGTACTCCGTCCCTGGTTCGCCGGGAGTCTTGGTAGATTTGAACATGTAGTGAACTTTTGAGATAGCACAATTTTAAAATTGAGGCTTAAATTGTGCCCTAAAACTTTTGTTGTTGCGCCTCATCTTTTGAGAGCTTAAATTGCAAAAACTATGAATGCATTTCTGATTTTTCCTCAATCATCTATTATTGTTATTTTCTACTTTATTTATAAAATCTGCCAACTCTATGACTGTGACATAAACAAATAGACAACATACACCTCGAGGGAATAATAAAGAAATTAAGAAACAAGACAAGATTCCACTTGGAAGAAACTGAAATAGCCGATAGACAACGACGTAAACACGAGGGTTATTCAAATCAAGAAGACATTGAAAGACGACATTAGGTTAGACAACCTAGTTTGCAACCTTTCCTTTAATATGCCGTACGAACTACGCTGACCTGATTCCCGTGGTGGGATACGTAGGCAGCCCACATAGGGTTCGGTTGCATTATAACAGAAAATCCAAAAATCCTTATACAAGGAGAACTATACATGGCCTGATTCCCTCGGCGGGATTCATGGACTATCAACATACGGGTCAGTCATATTTAGATAAAATCCAACAAACCTTTTACCATTTACATAGCAGAACTACGCTGACCTGATTCCCTCGGTGGGATACGTAGGCAATCCACATCGGGTTCGGTCCCTTTATTAGAAAACTTTAAACCACATTCTATGTACCTTACGAACTACGTTCTGACCTGATTCCTTTGGCGGGATACGTAGGCAACCTATATAAGGTTCGGTCACATCACAACATAAGTTTAGTGCACCCTTCTGAGCCAAAACTGGGGCATATTTTGAAAGATTAGAGTTGGACATCGACAAGATTAAGGCTACCAGATAGGAAGTATTATAGACAAATGACTTTTCAATTGTTCTGGGAGTGTCACAATCTAAAGTTGGCAGAAATATTTACAACTTATATACATATATTTACATATATATCTTTCCTTACATACATACATTTACATATATATATTTCACAACTTATATACATATAGTTACATTTCCTTATACATATACTTACATACCTACCTTTCAAATGAAATACTTTCTTTCAATTGTTTCACTACTGTTCATCCACCGAGGCTTGAACGGAGATCACAAGATCCAAACAAACAAGAAGAATGGAGCGCCAACAACGTCAAGCTTCGAGTCAACACGAATCAACTTCCCCCTCCCAAACTAAGAATTTTTCTTTGAGTGCAGGAATCTAAAACCGCGAGATCAACAGTCAAGTCTATCAATCATGGCCGAAAAGCATCATTTGGCTCATTATGGCCTCGCCTCAAAAGCCAAACAGCTTTATTCCCAACTTTATCTTTAATTTTATTTCATCACAATAACTTTATGACTTTATTAACAAATATACCTGTTTTTGTAGGTTGTCGAGATCAAGGCGAATTAAATCGATTACGTGTCGAAGATCATCAACATCGTCACGATACTATCAACATATTATTTTCCCTCTCTACTTTATCATTTACCAATTTTAATAACTTCATCCTGAACTTTACAGGAATCTACATTCTTATCATTGGCTTTACCAACTTTAACCACTTTACCCTGAACTTTACAGGAATCAATATTAAGTCTCCGAAGACAACCGGAGGCATCATTTGGCTATTCAGCCTCTTCCACATTAGCCAAACGGCTACACCATCACTTTACTTTACCAATTACTTTATCATTTACTTTACCAACTTTAACGACTTTATCCTGAACTTTACAGGAATTTTCATCAAGTCTCCGAAGACAACCGGGGGCATCATTCGGCTATACAGCCTCACATGCATAAGCCAGACGGCTACACTATGACTTTACTCTCTACTTTATCATTCACTTTACCAACTTTAACGACTTTACCCTGAACTTTACAAGAATTATCATTAAGCCTCCGAAGATAACCGGAGACATCATCCACTTTACGACTTTACCCCGGACTTTACGGGAATCTACATCAAAGCCTCCGAAGACAACCGGAGACATCATCCTACTTTACGACTTTACCCCGGACTTTACGGGAATTTTCATCAAGTCTCCGAAGACAACCGGAGACATCATTCACTTTATCTACTTTAAACGTTTTTACTCCGGACTTTACGGAAATCATTCATCAAGTCCCCGAAGACAACCGGAGGCATCACATGGCTACACAGCTTCATCTGCATAAGCCAAACGGCTACATTTTTACTTTACTCTACTTTATTACTTTACTTTATTATTCACTTTACCTACTTTAACGACTTTACCTTAAAATTCCACAGACATTATTTATCATCAAGTCCCGGAAGACAAATGAGGAGGCCTTATTACTATCATCAAAATCTCCAAATACAATTGGAGATATTATTACATTCTCGGCATACACATCACACATTCATTCAAGTCCCTGAAGACAACCAGAGACAACATTTGGCCACACTGCCTCATTATAAGCCATATGTCTTCATCCTCCTTCTCACACTCATATTTATTATCATTTTACATTCTTTATAAGTTTTACATTTTCAACTTTATCCTAGACTTTATTACTGATTTTGACATAAATCTCAGTTTTGGCAGAAAATACAATCTACAGAGACACAACGCAACGTGAAACTTTATCTTACGCAGTGAACTGGGGCAAATTTACTGAAGAGGAATATCAAACTCACAAGCAAGGGTCACGGATCTACTCTCGAACTCAACTCCGCCTGCGTCCACAAACACGTGAGACGTAGGTTAATTTCTCTTTCATATCTCCCGCTAAAACTCTACTCAATCAACTCTTTTCACGATCTTGTAGTTTTTCTATATCCCAGTCTCACCATAATTCAACGCTGGGGCAAAAGCGTAGCGTCAGTATCAACCCGCTTCTTTCAAACTTCATACAGCTTGATTCTCACAAAACCCGAGATATGTAGGCAACTCGAAACGGATTCAGCCATAATTCCTTCCATCCCATAATATTTCCACCAACTCTCCTAACCTATTCTCTCAAATCCTTCCGAGTTCACATTCGTTGGTCCGAATAAAATTGGCTACTACGTCAACTTCTTCGCCCGAAAACTCTTACATCGTCTCCGGTCGAAGAGGGGCATCTGTTGACACCCAATTTTGTCCCTCCTTTATTCCAATTTATTTCCTCGGGCTTCTAAATCTATTGACGAGCGAAACACTTTATTTTCACTATTATTTGCTACTACTATTAATATCATTACTTTTATTTTCACTGTTTCACTGTCAACATTACTGGCATTACTTTATCACAATTTTTAATGGCTCGTCATCATTTTATTTTCGGACTTTGTGTCCTTTATTTTCTACATATTAATCACTAATATTGTACTAGTTATTAGATTAGAAGTCCAAAAAATAATTTAAATAAAGGTATAAAGGCCATATTTTCGGGCCAATCTTTAAGCCCAAATCAATTCATTACCCACTACCCAATTCATCCAAACAGTCCAGCCCATTCTTTCTATTTGACCCGGCCCAACATTTCTTTTGTTCACCCCTAAACCTAAACAAAACGAACCTTCAGCCGCACTTTCTCTCTCCCTTCCCTTCCTCTCTCTTCACGCCTTTCTCCATTTTTAGCCAAAATCAGCTCTCTTTTCACCCTCGTCGACTCGCCACTCCATTTTCGTGCAACTTTCCCCACTTATCCCATGCGTAGCAAAACCTAATGAAACTAACAGAGCCGCACATGACCATCTCTCTCACCTCTTTCTATTTTCGAACAAAGGATTTCGTTGCCTTCAACAATGGCAGATTTCTGTAGCCCTATTTTCGTGCAAATGCTTCTTCTCCCATCTTCAACGAATTTGGTCAGCATAAGGGGCCAAAAACCCTTCTGAAATTTCTGAAGATAAAAGCAACTTCAAAGATTCGATTTGGATTATTTTCAAACGGCTATTTGATTTTGAATCCCGCCCAATTTTCGAACCTAGAAAAACCCTAAATGAGCCTATAAATATTCGTTTTCATCATCCATGAAAGGGAGTTTTTTTTTTTTTAGCCGCGGAACCACTCTTACAATATCGACACTTTTTTGAATACTCGTTTGGAGTATTAAGTGGTTTTATCAATTCTGTTATACCTTGAAATCGATTCGGATTTGAGTTTTTCTAAATACCTAACCCCTCTTGAAGCATTCATATTTCTATCACTATATCGGAAAACACTCATTTGGAGTGTTAAATTATCCATTTTCATAAATTCGGCTTTTACTTTGGAGTCGAGGATAGATTCGAAGACCTGACGCCCCATTCACCGCACTCAAAATAGGTCAGCATTTTCTCTCTTTTTGTTCAAGTAGTATACCCTGTCATGAATGTAATCTGTTTGGGTAAATATGATGAAATAATCATATGACATGTCGATGTTCGTTGTTGATTTCATTTGGTCTCAAATCTGTGTTCTACGCTCAAGTTCTATTAGCAATCATGTATTAGACTTAATTATATTTTTAGTTTGATTAGTATATTATAGGAAAATAAACATATCTTAGACCATGATACCAGTCATATCCGAGTGTTCTGTTTATAAAAAATTTATGAAATAAATCTGTCAATACCTATATTAGCTCTAATGGTCTCTGTTATGTGTTAGTAGTATAATATGACTATATTCAGGGATCATTTTGGGGTTTAGGTGTTGCATATAGGAATTCGACAACAAAATACTCTGTTCTGCAGTTTGTCAATGTTTAGTCCTATTTGCCTAATCCCATCAGTAGCGTGTGTAGAATCATATTTGGTCATGATTCATTTAAATATTTAACTGTCTGCCCTCAATTGAAGAATTAAGTGTCGACGCTGTGATAGAAACCATGATTTAGGATTATATGTGATTGCTTTTAACACTGATTTTTGAGTGTGTACGATGTTGGAGTATGTCTCTTCACACTGTATTTCAAAATTCCAAACTCTGTTTACTCTTTGGTTTATTTGTCACTTGTAAAAACTAATTTTAGGAACTTTACTTAACGGAGAATGATGAAATATTTATCTTCCAACTTAGAGCACTAATAAAAAAAAAAAAACCTCACTGTTAACAAGAGTTAAATTTTGATAGTTATGGCTATCATGACACCTATAAATTATTTGTTTGCAAAATTGTGAGTTTCACCTCTGATCTTAATATTCGCTAAGAACCCTATCATTATTCTAATCCATGTCTTTCCTTTTCTTTTGGTGCATGTACAATCGGGGCCGGGGAGTTTCACTTTGAAACTCAACAACACTGCTTACGGGCTTCGCACCCCCCCTCCATTATCTACTCTCTTATTTTGATTGAGCGAAATAGCGGAACATCGCCGCTCCTCCATGAACACCGAAATAATTCTAGTTATTTCGTGTTACTAGTTTGGTTTATGTGATGGTGTAATTAAGTTGTTTTATGTGACTAACCTTGGCTGCTATTAGATAATTCGCTATTAAGACTTTAGTTACTTTATGAGTTTCATTTGATATTTTTACTCTAGCTAATACACGATAGACTAGTTACTTAACGTTGGACTCTACTTATATTTTTACCAAAAGGACGTGTTTTGTCAAAACTTTCATTTTCTAATAAGTCTGATCTTTCTTTGAACATAAGAAGAACTATCTTAAATTCTTTCAATGTCTCATAATCGCTTCCACGATAAAACTTAATATTTTCAACAAAGATTAAGGATTATCACTAGTATATTTTTACCAAAAGGGTGTGTTTTGTCAAAACTTTCATTTTCTAACAAGTCTGATCTTTCTTTGAACATAAGAAGAACTATCTTAAATTCTTTCAATGTCTCATAATCGCTTCCACGATAAAACTTAATATTTTCAACAAAGATTAAGGATTATCACTAGTATAATTTGTAAATATTAAAAAAAAAAAATTGATTTTACAAGATGAGCTTTCTAAAAGAGTTGATACAAATGTTTCTTTTAATTTAATTACCCCCCTTCTTATGCATCTATCCATAATTTTAACAATATTTATAAAGATGTTCTCTTAAATATTATAAAATATTTCATCTACATTTTTAGCCTAATTAAATTTTAAGTCCGGTCGGTTAACCATTATTAATGGAATTTAGAGGATGCCTAATACCTTCCCTCTAGATTAGTAGAACCCTTACCTAGAATTTTGGTTTCGTAGACTTTAAAATAAAATCAACTTTAGATAATTACTTTAATTGACTTTAGGTGCCCTAATTCACCATAAATAATTAGGTGACGACTCCTTTTACTTCAACTAACCCCGGAATTACCCGGATGTTGTAAACTATTTTGACCCCGGTTGAAATAGGGTATAACAGTGAAGACATTAATTGGTGCTTGGACACTATCCCCTTGTCTCTGTATACCAATTTTTTAAAACCGGGTATGATCATAGCTTGAGATATTTGGTGTCCTATTACTCAGGAGTCAGGACTAGCTCTTTGTTAGTGGTTTAGATTTTAAAAAGCTTGCACTTATTCTAAATTAGAACGGCTTAGCCCTCTCATTGTTCTGAAGTAATGCCCCGTCGAGTTGTTTCACTTGAAAAAATCAGGCACAAGTTTCCAACTATCTCCTAATAACAGCAGTCTCTTCTCTGAAACATCATCTCTCCTTGATGAAGCTTCAATCGCAAATTTTGTTTGCTAAAGCAAATTGTGATTCTTTCACCAGTTAGACTAGACAGATTTCAAAAGTTTCTGAAATCATATGTCTAGGGGATGGACATCATGAACAAAATACTTGTCATTAGTCACTTTTCCAAAATCATGTCATTCACCAATTACATGTTTGGACCAGCTGAGGCATATACACTCAAAAATTTCCCTACTATCTCCTATCTATAAGGAGCTTACATACAATGGCTTTCGGTCATACATTGTGTATTCTTAGTCTGATTTCTCTCCTCTTTGATTACCTAGACATCACAAAGTTTCTCCAACCGTATATCTTCAGGATGCACTTTATAACAAGTATGTCGACGTTCAATCAGTTCACACACCAACAAAGAACCGTAGCTACTTCTGGGAGCACACAAGAGAGCAAGTATATGCTTTTTGGGGCTTCTTTGACAACTGTAAAGTCATCTGGGAATTGCAGAGTAATTAGATCGGACCCAAACATGGTTATTTCTCCATGGCTATATAGATTCAACCCTCTCTTACTAACTCTAGAATACCATGGCATGTAAGAACTAAGAGTATATGCACGTCAACTAATCACCCTCTTGGGAAGGAAAAGCTAAGATAGCACTTAGCGCAGGGGTAGCAAGACGACGCTTAAATTCGACAACAATTGGTTTTTTTCTTATAGAAGAACCTTTTCTCTTTTTCCATGGGCAACCAAATATCATCTTCTTGGCAAAGAGTTCCGCTGTTACTATTGGCCTTGCAGTTAAGATATTGATTGATAGTATCTCAAATATTAGGTATATGTTGAATGCATTGTCAAAGATTGTAGGTACAAGACCTGATTTCATGGGCACACCCTTAACTTATTTGTCTAAGTTTCTGAGTTGATTACTCAGGTCGACCAATTAATAGAAATTGGGCAAGAAAGTCACCTTTTTTCCTGTTCTGTAACAGAAAAGTCACTTTGTGTTTGTCTTTTTTCATACACGATGTAACCTTTGCTTGTTTTATAACAAAAAAGGCATTTGTTTTTGTCATTTCATGCACAAAGTCATTCACATATTATTTTTAAAAAGCAGCGTGGCTTTTTTAAAAACTTTATGAGATATTATATTTTTCTAAATGCAGAAACATTAAAAAAAAAAAAAAAAAAAAAAAAGGTCAACTATTTGTAAAGTTATTCTAGTTTTTGATTCTTGTTTTATGGTAAGGATTTCAGATTTTTTTTTTTTTTTTAAAAAAAAAAATCGTATTCTAGAGGACAAGAATCAAAAACTAGAATAACTTTACAAATAATTAAACTTTTTTTTTTTTTCATGTTTCTGCATTTAGAAAAATATAATATCTCATAAAGTTTTTTAAAAAGCCACGCAGCTTTATTTAAAATAAATAAAAAAAAGGTCAATTATTTGTAAAGTTATTGTAGTTTTTTATTCTTGTTTATGGTACGGATTTCAGAATTTCAAAAAAAAAAAGCCCGTATTCTAGAGGACATGTTGACCCTAAGTTCATTTTTCTTTTTGAAAATCTGAAATCCTTACCATAAAACAAGAATCAAAAACTAGAATAACTTTACAAATAGTTGACTTTTTTTTTTTTTTAATGTGTCCTTAATATTATTTTTAAAAAAGGCGGCGTGGGTTTTTTTTTTTTTTTTTAAATGAACTTAGGGCCAATATGTCCTCTAGAATACGTTTTTTTTTTTAAAAAAAAAAAAAAAAATCTTAAATCCTTACCATAAAACAAGAATAAAAAACTAGAGTAACTTTACAAATAGTTGACCTTTTTTTATTGGGAAAACGACGTATATATACATGTTAAGGAGAAATATTTACTAAACGTGACGATAGTTTTCCTTATTTACAAAACATAACGATTTATTGTGAAACATGACGGATTTTCATATATTTTTCGTTTTTTTCCCAGAAAATATATATATTTTTTTTAAATTTTTTTTTTTTTTTTTTTGCTGAAAGGCTTAAAAATTACCTCAAATTTTTGTGTGTGAAAGCTGTATGAAAAATGTATGAAATGTGTATGTGTGAGCGAAATTTTTAATATAATTTTCATATACAAAATTGTGATCGAAACTTTAAGTCTTGAATATTGTATGAAAGTTGTTACAATATTGTTGTAGTTGTATTAATTTCCAGAAACCTAATATGAACTTTATATACGAAAAATGTGATTGAAATTCTAAGTCTTGAGCGAGATATAAACATTTCATACCATTCTCATGCATAAAATTTTGAGCGTAATGTTTAAGCCTTGATCGAGATATACACATTTCATACGTTCTTTATACATAAAATTTGAGCGAACTTTTTAAGCCTTGAGCAAGATATACACATTTCATACATAAAAATTTGAGTGATTATTTTAAGTCTTGAATGTTGTATCAAAGTTGTATACAATGTTGTTGTAGTTATATTAATTTTACAGAAATCTAACATGAACTTTATACACAGAAATGTGAGCGAAATTTTAAGACTTGAGCGAGATACAAATTTCATACTGTTTTCATACACACAATTTTGAGCGGATTGTTTAAGCCTTGAACGGGATATACACATTTCATACATTTTTCATACCGTTTTCATACACTAAATTTTGAGCGAACTTTTTAAGCCTTAAGCGAGATATACACATTTTATACAACTTTCATACATAAATTTTTTAGCGAAAAAAATATTTAAAAATAATAATTTTTTTTTAAAGCATGTTTTGTATAGGGTTTGTAATGTTATGTTTTGTAAATATAAAACTATCGTCACGTTTCGTGAATATTTCTCCTTAAGATGTATATATACGTAATTGTTCCTTTTTTATTTTATTTTTTATGTTTCCTTAATATTATTTTAAAAAAGCAGCGTGGCTTTTTGCCGCTTTTTTAAAAACTTTATGAGATATTATATTTTTTTTTAAAATGAACTTAGGGTCAGTACCTCCTCTAGAATACCCTTTTTTTTTTTCTTTTTTTTTTTTTGTGTGTGTTTGAAAATTCTGAAATCCTTACCATAAAACAAGGTAATGTTTTCAGCCACTTAACTGATGTGACAACATTTTGCCATTCCAAAAATTTCTCACTTCAATTATGCGTCTGAGTGATGAATCCAAAACTAAAAGAATCGACTCGTTAGTTTATTTTTTAAATGAGAATATTTAATCCAACAAAGTGAGATTTGATGGAATGGGTTTGAACTTTGAACAATTTCCTGGACTTGAAAAAAAATACTCTATTACTAATATAATTTATCCTAATCGTCAACGAATGTGCCGGATAGATAAATCCTTCCATTTTTAAATCAAACGTTGAAAATTATTAAATTAAACAAAACTTAGCAATTAAACGGCCATTCTTTGACCGAGGACAGGGAAATGATTTATTTTCTCTCTCATTTCTAGTGTTTTGTTTTTTTTTTAAAATTTCTTTTTAAATAAGTACTCCCTCCGTCTCATAATAAATGTCATCTTAATTAAAAAAAAATATCCCATAATAATTATCACCTTAGGAAATCAAGATATAAATTGGCTAATTTTTTCAACTCTACTCTTAGACAAAAATCAAAAATTACAAGTTAAAGTAACATCTAAATGATGATTGAAAAGTCACATAATAACTTAGTATTGTTGAATTCCCAATGTTAAAATGTTTACTACTTGTGCATGTTCTAATCAAAAGAAAAAAATAGTTTATTTTTATGATATAGGGGTAATTTAATGAATTTTATATTATATTATTGGTTTTTTAATATGCGTATTTTTGGTTAAGATGACATTTATTATACAATGGAGAGAGGATGACTTTGTCTACTAGTGGATGGATGATTGGATTCTCTCGCCTCCTCTATTTTAATAAACTATTTTCTCTCTTTCTTCAAAAGAGGAAAGATGTATTCTCGAAAATGACAAACATTTTTTAACTACAAATGGGACAGTCCCCAACTCAATTATTTTCACAATAAAAAAATTTAATACCAATGAATCCACCTAGCCAAGTAGCCAACACTTTTATTCAACTATTATATCTCCAATTGGTTTTTTGGGAACTTGTTCAAGTACTCCAATGGCTTTGAACTTAAACTTGTTTCACTTCTGTAACTTTGTTTTGGTTGCATGTTTTACTTGCCCAATTGTGTGTATTAGCAGCCATGAAAGATCTCAAGCTGCTCTTTTTGTGTTTGGGGATTCGTTGTTTGATCCTGGGAATAATAATTACATCAATACCACTACTGAGTTCCAAGCAAATTGGTGGCCCTATGGCAAATCTTTCTTCAAGTACCCTACTGGCAGGTTCTCTGATGGACGTCTCATCCCTGATTTTATCGGTAAATTTGATGGCGTTCGGTCAATTATTTGAAATGTATTCTGAACAGGGGCAGAGTTAGAGTTCTAGTTACAAGTTCGGCTCGGGAAAAATCTAGTATTTCTGAAAGAAATTCACTTAGTATGTATAAATAATTTATTCAAAACTCAGTAAGCTGCTTTTTCTAGAATGCATGACTCATAAATTCAAATTCTGGAACCGTCTCTGGTTCTGAAGAATATTTTTGATGATTTTCTGAGTGTTTTAACCAACAATGAGTGTTTTAACCAACAATAACTTTCAGCCTATCAAAGAAACATAATTTCCACAAAGGATTAATTGATCAACTATGTTATGCAAAAAGAAGTGAAGTGACTTTCCACAAGTAAAAGGGAGATCCACTCTTTAGATAGATTCTATGGTCACCTTACAAATTTTGCTTGCAATGTTCCTAGAAGAATTATTTTGCTGTGGAGGCATGAGGAGATGAGGCTTTGATTCTTTTGTTGTATTTGCAGCTGAATACGCTAATTTGCCATTGATTCCTTCGTATTTTGAAATTGGCAAGCAACATTTTGTTCATGGGGTAAACTTTGCATCAGGCGGTGCTGGTTGTTTGGTCGAAACGCATCGTGGCTTTGTAAGTGACATTTCCTTTTAGTTTTTTAGTTTTTAGTTGTAAGTGACATCTCCTTTGAATTAGTTTATGTAATTCTGGATTCGGTTGTTAAATCAATATAGGGTTGAAGTTTTTGATATAATTGGTTTCATATGAAGATTGTTAAATAACGCGGTATGCTTTGTGCACTAACTGCCCATAACTAGTTTGATAGAAGATTGTTAAATAACTATAATTCCTTCTACGTCAAATGTGCAAGTTACTTAATAATACCAAGACTTGTTTATGTACCTCTGAAGTTTGATTCCAATTGACAGGTTATAGATCTTAAAACACAGTTGAAATATTTCAAAAACGTGGTAAAACTGTTGAAGAAGAAGGTGGGAGCAAGAGAGTCCAAACAGATCCTCTCCAATGCAGTATATATATTTAGCGCTGGCGGTAATGATTACTTGGCTCCTTTCTCATCAACAAATTCGACTACTCCATATCCTGAGAGAGAATATCTACAGATGATTATGGGCAATTTGACATCTGTTCTGAAGGTAATGAACTCTTTGATACAACCTGATCTTTTTATATTTCTTTGGAGTAAGTTTTACTATTTGATCTTTTTTGAAACTTGGAGTATTTGCTTTATTAATAGATTTTTTTGGTTTCATTATGTGTGTTTTCATTTTGTCTTCCATATTAACAAGAGTATATATTAATGACAGAAACGTCTTTGACCATATTAAATCAAAACTTCCATCTATTTGGGATGAAATCAGATATTGTTACTTTCTTTTATGTGAAACAATGGCAAGTTGAAACTTCTGTGTGTAGATTATTTTGTTTGTCACATTCGAGTTTTTATTTTTTTAATGTTCTACGTTGAGTTTTGGCCAGAGAGTAACTAGACTAATTCTTTTTACTTTCTTAAACTAATGCAATAGGGAATTTACATGGAAGGAGGGAGAAAATTTGTCATGCTTAATATGGTTCCCGTAGATCGTCTCCCTAATATTCAGGCTCTTAATCTTCAAAAAGGAGTTAAGGATGGAGATTTCATAAAGAAGATTACAAGCTTGGTGAAAATGCATAATTCAGGTCTCCCAGAAATGCTCAAACAACTGGAGAAGCAATTGCCTGGATTTAAGTATACATTATTCAACTTGTTCAAAGTATTTTCAGAAAGCATTGATAATCCAACAAAATATGGTATGTTTTATCTTATCAAACTCAACATCTAGTCTCTTTATGTTCGAGCACTGTTGATTTATGTTAACATAGCTAATATGGCAATAAGTACTATAGGTTCTTTCCTTATCTGTCTTTTCCATCTATGTCTGCACTACGTCAAAAAATTTATGGCCCTGGTCATGGAATAGAACCTGCGTCTTAAATCTTAGGAGTAATAACGTTAAATCAAATATTGGTGCGATGCTCATATCACAATGATATTATGCTGCCAATGTAAAGAAACTTCGAAGTAAAATGTTTAGGTATTATCTAAAGAAATGTTTCCATAGTCTTTAATTTTAAAGAAACTTCGAAGTAAAATGTTTAGGTATTATCTAAAGAAATGTTTCCATAGTCTTTAACTTACTTACGATTTTGCTTTGTTTAGGTTTTAAGACATCAAAGACGGCTTGTTGTGGGACTGGTCCATTTCGAGGGATTGACACTTGTGGAGGCCAGAGGCAAGTAAAAGAGTACAAGTTATGTAAAAATGTGAAAGATAACTTGTTTTTCGACTCTTTTCATCCCAGTGAGTTGGCCTACAAACAATATGCCGAATTACTGTGGAATGGAACTCCAGATGTTGTTGCACCTTACAACCTAAAATCCTTTTTTGAACTTTCAACATAACGTGATGGCGGCAGTGCTGAAACTGTTTTGTTAATTCATAATAAAGGAAAGAAGAAAAAAGAATGTGAAGATGCTAAAAGATCTGGATCTCTACTCTTTTTTGCTGTTCCTTTTGTGTTCGATTTCTGAAGAGCAAATCTTCAGATTTGATGATATGACTTCATATATCCGTCCTTATGATTGAACAAAGTTGAAAAATTAGTTGGAATCATGCAATTTATATTTCAATTATATATCCATTAGAGATGGATTGGTAAAAGATTGTCCTTTTGATTAGTTGGTAGTCGCGTTTATCCTTTCTAACGAGTAGTTATATTGCTCTATAGTTTCTTGTCTTTTGATTTCTGCGAGTATCTGTTGGTTTGTAATGGCTTATTTACTTTCATTGTTTTCATTTTCATAATTGCTTTGATTTGTTTGCCCGTATCTGCCCTTTCATATGCCTTTTCTTGAGCCGAGGGTCTTCCGAAAACAGCCTCCTACCTAAGGCAGGGGTGAGGTCTGCATTGTCTGTTCTCCCCCGGACCCCACGTTGTGGGATTCACTGGGTATGTTGTTGTATATTGAGATTAATAAAACTTCCCCGCTGTCTGCATCTCTTACTTTGTTATTCTACAGTCACCTTTGTTTCTCTGCAATCAGCCTTTGCACCGTTATTGCCATAAAAAGAACAATGTGTATAGAGATGGCAAACATAGTCAGTTAAGGAAAACATAAAAACATGTTTGGTGATTGTTTGATTTTTTAAACCTGGTTACTATGTTTTTTCACAATTAATACTGTCTGTGAAGACATTGGCACTTGGATTAGTATTGAAATGATATTTTTAGAATGATCATAGCTTGAGATCTTTTGATGTCTTGTTTTTCTTAACTATTTGTCAGTGGTTTAGATTTTAGAAATTATGCTCTTCTTGTAAATCATAAACAGGCTCTCATTGTTCTGAAGTAATGCCTGATCGAGTTGTTTCACTTGAAAAAATCAGACACAGATTTCCAAGATGTTTAATAGGACTATAGGAGACATAACGTTCCGGAGAACAAACTGCTGTTATGAGGTGATTATTGATTAACTGGTAGCTAGAAATTGGCTTTCGAGTTGTAAGTCCAGAGCTGCGATCTACTAAAGATAGGCTCATAAGCACTTCATCTATTTCTCATTGTTGGTCTAATCATTAGCTGTAAGGTGCCAAGAACAATGGCATTTAGTTAAAAATGAGAATATGGCATTGAGCTTTACTAAGGCCCACTGCTGGGATCTTTTGAAGCGTCAGTCAACCTCCTTTATGAAGCTTAAATTGATAATTTTGTTTTCTAAAGCAGAAATGGTGATTCTTGCATCAGTTAGACCAAACAAATTAACGGAGTTCTTAAATTCATGTCCGGGAATGCAGTTTATGGACAAATGCTTGTGATAAGTAACTCTTCGAGAATTATGTCATTCAACTGTTAACGTGTTTCCACCAATCATAGATCCAGTATACTCTTAAGTCGCTCATGTATATATAGGGGCTTACATACAAGTTTTCTTAATCATACATTGTGTGATCTTAGTCTGACTTATAACATAGCCAGCTATTCTCATTTTCCTCTTTGAATTGGCTTATTGATTGAACAAAGTTTCTTCCACCATATATCTTGCGGATGCAATTCGTAACGGGTACGTAGTGGTCAACCAGTTCACACACCAACAGAAACAGTAGCTACTTCTGAAAGCACACAAGAGAAAGGCTTCAGGCTTGCTCTAGTGAAAGAAAAGGAAACACCAAATACAAAGCTGCTGCAGAGGAAGGAGGAAAAAAAAAAAAAAAAAGGCAAGCTGGTTCCAGAGCTGCTGCAGGCCATATGGTAAGGTCAGAGCAGTGATTTATTAACTGAGAGAAGCATGTATATGGTCCTTGTGCGCTTCTTTTGCGACCGTGAAGTCATTGGATGAATTGCAGAGTAATTAGAACAGATCTAGACTTGGCTGTTGCTCTACGGTTATATAGTTCGAGCCACTACTACTTGCTCTAATGATCTATATATATATATATATATATATATATATATATATATATAATAAAATGATGATGAATAAAAAGATGATGTGACATCTGCGCTAGTTAATCCCATTTATCTTTTTTTTTTTTTGACATTTTTATTACTACCTCATTTATGTGCTATGTTAAAAAACCTCAACAGTCATAGAAATACATTAACTATTTATTTTCTTATAACTTAAATGTGGTGTAAATAAGGACAACAAAGAGTCATGTCTTCCCCCAAAAATAATTGTTACTATTTGGTAAGTTTTTATGATTTAAATGTAGAATTTGAAGAGACTTTAGCAAAATAAGTTACTCTTCCATTACCCACAAATTAATACATTATTATAGCTTCATGTCCAATCATCAATAACAATTTTACTAGACAATCTGATACGTTAACCAACCATATTTTTTTATTCTTGTAACGTGTAGAATTTAATTGAGGAGTTGCCATTAGCTAAACATATATAGACCAAATTTATTCCTGGGAATGACAAATGTAAAGAATGGCCATTCCATTTGTTTGCTTAATGGTGTGATGAAAAGAGAAATTTCTTGAAAGGTTCTAATTCTATTCAACACCAGATGCTCCTTCCATTTTTTTTCTCTTTGTACATACATATAATGAAAAAAATTAATATGCTATTGACTAATTATTTCTATTTAAAATTTTGGGATTAAGTTTTCCTATAACTCAATATGATAATATGAACTTAGAACATTCTGTATTCATTTCA
Source organism: Lycium ferocissimum (assembly GCF_029784015.1). Lineage (NCBI taxonomy): Eukaryota > Viridiplantae > Streptophyta > Magnoliopsida > Solanales > Solanaceae > Lycium > Lycium ferocissimum. The sequence continues at coordinate 28,037,450 of NC_081345.1, read as the reverse complement.
ATAATATTTCAGTATGTAGAAAATTAAGTTTGGTTAAGGAAAATTTTAATTTTCTTTGTTTTGGTATCAAATCAGTGCTTGGAGAAAAAGGGGTCTCCACGTGCTCCGATATTCTTATTTTCCATTTTTCGCTTCATTATATCGTTTTTATGCTTATTAGGATGTTAGTCCTGATTTTTGTACATTTATATTGTAATATTTTATTACTACTACCTTTATTTACTTATCTACGGTATCTTTTATGCTTTCATAATTAAGAGAGTATATTTGAAGCGCGGACCTTTTCACTAGTACCAAATCATATATAAGGAATAAGAGAGAATCTATGTATTATTAAATGCAGGGTAGAATATGAAATAACTAATCTCTGCATTATTAATATCTGCATAACTCTAACCAGGAACCAAATGACCCCTTAGAAATTGAATGGTTTCATATATTAGCGGGATTTTAACATGATTAAATTATACAGTTATTATATTAGGTTCATTTAACTTATTCGGGAAGACCCAAAACAAGAATAACTCTGTTAAACTAATTTTCTAATTTTCGTAGGTGCATGGTAGCCGATAAATTATAAGGTGAATTCTCCTTCAACTTGTTTTTTTCGAATGGAAGCTTTAAGATATATATGGCAACCTAATCCATTTAGCACTATTTTCCTATATGAACTTACTTGGTAGATATAGTAAATTCAGTTTCTAATTTGAACTCCCTAGAAGGCAGCGGAGACTGTATGACCTTGACAAATCTAAAAGGATTCTGTAAATTTTCTTACTTGACAACCTTTAATTTCTTGAAAACAAATTCAAAATTCAAACTCATACCTAAGTTGTGCAACTCCAAGTTGCCATCAACTTTTGTATGAAGACTTTTCCATTTAACACCTAAAATACTTTAAAATAAACAACACGCAAAAAATGGAAGTTCCTTCTGATCCCGCATTCTTGACTGCAAACTTGAACAAGTCCAACAGACGACTTCAATAATACAAACTATTGACTTATACAGACATTTTCCAATTAATGAATTTCTGTTATTCATCCACAAAAACAATTTAGACTAAGCAATCACAACCATACCACCAAAAAAAAAGATGTCCTCTAGTTATCTTCTTTCCTTCCTCTTCCTTTCTCTTGTAATTTCCACCATCTTTTCGGACCTTAATGCGGATAGAGCTGCTCTCCTCCGCCTGAGTGCGGCCTTCAGAGGCCGCACTCTTGGGTGGAACACCACCAATACAACCCCATGCTCATGGCAAGGTGTCAAATGCAATACTATAATCAACCGTGTAACTGAACTCCGCCTCCCCGGAGGTGGTCTATCCGGTGAGATGCCCTTAAATTCCATTGGAAACTTAACAGAAATTCGTACTCTCAGCCTCCGGCTTAATTCTTTATCAGGGCTTCTTCCTTCTGACTTGGGATCATGCACTGAGCTACGCGTTCTTAATTTGGAAAATAACAACTTTTCTGGTGCAATTCCAATGACTTTTTTCAATCTGAACAATCTTGTACGTGTGAGTCTTTCTGGAAACAGGTTTTCTGGTAAGATATCAGACAGGTTTAACAATCTGATTATGCTGAAAACTTTGTACTTGCAGAATAACAACTTCTCTGGCTCACTTCCTGACCTGAAAAACCTCTCACATCTCAATGAATTCAATGTCTCTTTCAATAGATTAACAGGTTCGATCCCTTCTAGTTTAGGTGGATTCTTAGCTCCTGCTTTTCTTGGAAATTCACTTTGTGGTGGCCCTGCTGTCTCTCTCGGTCCTTGTCCTAACAATAACCCCACCAACCAATCTGATAAACTTTCTGGTGGAGCAATAGCTGGAATAGTAATCGGCTCGGTTGTCGGGTTGTTATTAGTACTTCTAGTTTTGTTTATGTTAGTGAGAATTTGTAGGAGTAAAAAAAGTTCCCGGCAAGTGAGCATGTCTCCTATGTCGCCCGTGAAACCACCAGAGGATCAATTTCCGAGTTCTCATTCAACAATAGTGGCAGAAAATCATGACATTGAAAATGTTTTTTCGGACAGGAAAGATACAAAGGGGAGAGTAAGGGGAAAAGTTTGTGATGATAGGACTAAGGGGATGGTGTTTTTTGGAGAAAGTTTTGAGTTTTTCAGTTTGGAGGATTTATTAAAGGCTTCAGCTGAGGTTTTGGGAAAAGGGTTCATTGGAACTACTTATAAAGCATATTTGGATAGAGATGTTGAAGTGGTTGTGAAGAGGTTGAAAAATGTTTCTGTTTCAGAGAAGGAATTTAGGGAAAAAGTGGAGGATTTGGGAGAAATTGGTCATGAGAATTTGGTGCCTCTCAGAGCATACTATTATGGAAGAGATGAAAAGCTTATTGTTTATGACTCTATGCCTACAAGCTTGTATACTGTTTTGCATGGTAAGTATTTCATTTCCTAACTCTCTCTTATTGTTTTGGTTTACTTCTTTTCTGTTTGGTAGTTCTAATTGGATTTATCTGTTTTTAGTTTGGCAACCTTAAAATCCTTAACTAGATTAAGTAAGAAGACAGAAGGATAAAAGTGAATACAGAGGGGTCTATGAGAATTTGAGTTTGTTCAAGAAAAATCAGTAGAAAAGATCATATAATATGTGTACTAATATTGTTCATAACATCTAAAACTTCGTCTCTTGAAGCTTGTGCTTGTTGGAGTACAAGGCCAATACATTTAACCCTTCTAAAACAGTTTATACACATACATGTGCTACACTATCCGAACGAATTACATTTACTCACGCTAAATCGGTTCACACCACAGCTAATGAAGGACCCATGTAACATTATTTTAGATGAAGTGATGACAAGGCCTATTATTACTATTATAGTATGAGTATTTGATGATCAGGCCACCTATTGGAGAGACAGGGACAACGAACCTCAGCTCTTCCTATGTAGTTGAATAGGCCTTCTATCAACTCTCATTCTGATTTCTGTTATCCGAACAAACAATTTGCTATTATTTGTTGCATTTTCGGGGTTTTGTCTTAGCTTTTACGAGTTCTCTGTTCTCGAATTAAATGTTCTAATGTTAGGAGTGTGAACTATAAAATTTTACTAGAATTAATGAATTATTTGATTCTCTGGAACCAAAACTTGTTCCTTTACGTGGTATTTGTATCATAGTTTATTTGCTGATAACGTATAATTATTGTATAAACTTTGAGGACTATGTTGACCTTTTGATAGTATTGGAGGAAAAAAGAAATACACAATTAAGCAAGGTAATCAAACAAAGATGGACAAAAAATAAGTGAGATGCTGTTGATTCTGGTCATATTGTTAGCCAATTACTAACCTATTGATTATGTTGGCAATTTTGTTAGGCGAAAGAGTTTCAAAAGAAGCATTGACATGGGTGATTAGGAGTAGAATTGCATTAGGAGCTGCCACTGGTATCGAATATCTCCATTCACTAGGCCCTAAAGTCACTCATGGCAACCTCAAGTCATCTAACATCCTCCTCTCAGAGTACTACGACGCATATGTATCAGAATTTGGCATAACACAGCTGATCTCCTCCAGATCAAACTTCAGAATGACTGGATACACCGCGCCTGAGGTGACAGATATTCATAATATTTCACAGAAAGCCGATGTCTATAGCTTTGGCACCATTCTCTTGGAACTCCTAACGGGTAAAAATGCTATCAACGACGAGGGACTTGACCTGCCTAAATGGGTGAAATCTATAGTTGAAGAGAGGTGGACAATACAAGTGTTTGATCCTGAGTTAATTAGATTTCAGAATTCTGAAGAGCAAATGGTTACATTGCTGCATCTCGCTGTTTCTTGTACGTCCAAGCACCCGGAAAGGAGGCCTCCTATGGCTGAGATTACCAGGCGCATCAAACAAATTTGTAGCTGAATTTTGTGATGTTGATCTTTTGTCCTCATTCTTGGCCAAATGAAGGTGAAGATCATGGTTTTAGCAAGCTTCTTGGTTCAAAACAGTACTTTCTTTTGGCATAATGCTAATTGTTTTTCCCTATATGATGAAACTCTTTTAGGTTCCTTCTTTCATTTTAATCTGTCCATCTTGTTACTATTTTGATGGTAAACAGAAGTAGATAATGTTTTTGTTTACTGGTCTTTTGCTCGTAGGACTAGAAGCAAAATATTATAAAGACTCTTCTTATGCCCATTTCTGTTAATAAAATTGAATATATTCAAGCATTTTATGCAGCAAAATCATTTGTGTCACTGACTGCCCTTTCATCTATATCTATGTATCATCATAATCATAATACTATTATATAAGTGGGAACTTCAAAGTGAAAAGCTGGAAGACTAAAATGGCAAGTTCTCCTAGATCATCATACCAAATTGAAGATGGATGATGCAAGTATGCAACATAGTCTAACACTCATAAGGGGACTGTGCTGCTCAAGTCACCCCCTACCCCACCCCCCCTCCCCCCTTTTTTTTTATGATAATAAAATATTGAACTTTGCTTGTAGTATTTGAAGAAGAAGATAATGATGAAGACCTGGTACAGTGTTAAATCTAATGGTTTATTTGGATTAGGATCAAAAGTGCACCAATTTAGCAAATACCAAGGACCATTAGTGCTCTAAATCAAAGAAGAGGGATAGTTTTGAGTTAACCTCAAAGATAAAGGACAATTTGGGGACTTCATAGAGCTGAGGAAAAACCCAAATGAATACCATACATTTATAATTTCAAACTTTGGAATTTGATTTTTTAATTTGAGGAAAGGAGAAAATTGGGAACAAGCAAACAAACGAAACAATAAAGCTAGAGTACCTGGATTTTTTGCAATTTCTTGGAATGGTCTTCTAAGATATCTCCTCTTACAGGAGAAAAAAGGTTTAACCAATGGATACAACATAAACATAAAGAAGATGAAATGATAAAATGCAAATGTGAAGTGAATGTAGTGACATTTCACTGCCGAGTTTAAAGGAAGATACAGAGCATGTGAACAATACTAGTAAATTACAATCACATCACCTAAAACATGCGCATACGCTCAGTCTTTGTAAATTTCGGACAATTATATATGATCAACAAACAATTGCATAATTCTATATCACAATAGTGACACAAGCACCTCAGCCTACAATTCTTGTATATTTATGCCTTCTAGCAGCACAAGGTGTTGTTTGACAAGAATCTCACTACACTACAGCACAGACAAGACCTTCATACTTGGCACCATCAACTTCTCCATGCTAAAGGTATCCTACACAAGTACACCACACATCTTAGAGAGAACTTGACTTATTGTATATATAAGATCTTGAAAAATACAAGAACGCAGTGAATGCGATAGTACTAAATACAGCAAGAACCCAATAGAAGTAATCCAGATGTGCCCGATTCAAGTTGTCCGAAAACCAACTGGTCTGACCATCTTTACCAGTGGTGTTCTCAATAACAGAGATGAGGAAACTGCTTAAGAAGCTCCCTATGCCAAAAATGCTGAGGTAGAGAGAAAGGCCTAAACTTTTCAACTCGACTGGCACCTGATCATAGAAGAACTCCTGCAGACCAACCATGGTGAATACATCGGAAATACCAAATAGTAGATACTGAGGTATTAACCAGCAAATGCTCATGGGAATTGTTGCCTTTGGCATGTCAATCAGCCCGTATTCTATAGCAGTTTGGAGACGTTTCTTCTCGACTATAGCCGCAATCACCATTGAAAGTATAGACAAGAAAATCCCAGTTCCAATTCTTTGGATCATTGTTATGCCTGATGGTTTCCTAGTTATAGCTCTGGCAAGGGGTACCAAAATACGGTCATATATAGGAATGAAAACAACAATGGAGAGGCTAATGAAAGATTGCAATGAGGCAGCTGGTACTTCAAAATTTGAAGCAAGAGATCTGTCCATAGTTGCACCTTGCTTGGTGAATAAAGTGGATGACTGTGAAAACACAACAGCATACACCAAACATGTTGTCCATATTGGAATCAACCTAAGAATAGCCTTAGCCTCTTCAACCTCGCTGATACTACAAATTTTCCCATTTTCCTTGGAACCATCTGGTGCAAGCAACGCTTTGTTGAGAAATCTGTGTTGAAAAAAGATTTATACCAATAAAATGAGATGTCTTTAAATAAACTCGATAAAAGAACAAAAATTTTTATACAAAAATATTTCAATTAAGTGGCTAATACTATCCTATAAATAATAAATTTAAGTGCAAGCAAAACCACACTCACTTGAATTGTTCAGAACCTTCATGAGGCAGAATACCCTGAACTTCTTGTTCCTCTGATATAGCTGAAGCGGTTGTTTGCCAATTCCTAGCTGCATTAATAAACACATTAACAATTCTAAGAAATGGGTTCTTTTCATCACTGCTTTGGCGAAACCGATAAGTGAAGCTGCCAAGCAAGAACACAATAAGTGCAAGACCCATGACAATACAGGGAATTCCAAATCCCAGACCCCAGCTAAGGTTGTCTTGAATGTAGGTCAATATCCAGAGGGTCATCAACACCCCACCACACATTCCAAAATACCACCAATTAAAGAAGGAGCTTTTAGCTTTACTTTCCTCCGGGTCTTGAGCATCAAATTGGTCTGCTCCAAACGCTTGTACACAAGGCTTGTGCCCTCCCTGTCCAATAGCTACTAGATACAAAGAAAAGAAGAAGAAAATAATTTGGAACTTCGGGGGAGAGCATGTTGCAGTATCTTGGCAGTCAGAATAATTAAAAGGAAGGACTGTTGAAAGCGTCAACAATCCAAGTCCCTGCAGTTAACAAAACAAAAGAAACTTTTACTTGCTAATTCTTTTTTCCAAAGCAGGAAGAAGACAGTACTTTCAGTCATCAATGAGAGGCATACTTCTTCATATATCATGCATCATTACAGCTTTCTCCTTTGGAAATTTCAATACGACATTTTTATTTCTAAGCAAATCAAGCAATAGAACAGAGACTTTGTGTTTTATCATTCTCGCTAGGTATTAGGGAAGTATAGATGCAGCCACACTTTTAGAAAAGAACCACTGTGGGGTCGAGGGGCAGCAGCAGCATACCTGTCCATTCCCTCAACAGATATTCTGGTTCTAAAGAGCCAACTTTAGAATATCAAATTCAATTTCTTTTTTTGGTAAAGAATATCAAATTCAATTTCATAACTCCTACTACTAAAAAATGCTGCCATCTGAAGCTTTCAATGGTCACAGTCAAACTTTTGTAGGTTCGTCTCACATAGACAGGTATTATAGGTATAATGCCCCATAATAGAATGAAGACGACCCTTTTTATTTTATTTTTTATAATTGTAGTGATCGGGGGGCCACCTCGACTATTCTGCCAGGTACTACTACCTCCCACCATCACATGTACTTTGTCCACCAAGACTTAGCCACTTAGGTAGATTGTCTCTACTGGGATTTGAACCCTAATCCCCCTAATAGTATATGGTTGCCTTTCTAGTAATAATAAGATGCATGGGGACAACTCCACGTATAACTTTCCAACACAAACACATATTATTCTTGCATTTATTCATGTACTCAATAATAAACATCTGGAACTGATATTTTCCAACATCACACAACTTGTTGATAATGTTTCTCTAAAGAAAGCAGGAAAATTTACTGAAGCCACTAAAGTACGGTCATCATTAACCCATGAATCAACACAACCTAAATGCACTGTAGTTGTTACCAAGTAAAAATTCATAACTATTCAATTAATGTCAACAATAATCAACTACCAAATGTCCAGAAATGCAAACAGGACTTAGGCCCTTAAAACTCATATCATTCAAGTAGTCCTTATTTATCATGATTTACTAAGAACAATGTTTTCTTTCAACGAAGTTGCAAGAGGCATAGGTGTGTTCATTGCATGCACAACGTGTATTGGCAAACCCACTACTTTTGCCTCATCTATGTATGTATGTATGTATGAATATGTGCGTCTATGCTTTGTGTGCACCTATGAATATGTGCGTCTATGCTTTGTGTGCACCGATTGTCACAAGAGGGTCAAAGCTTATCAGCAACGCACTTCCACAACCTATTGAACCATCAGTGGAAGAAAAAAAAAAGAAGTACAAGCGGGTCAAAACAAAAGCCTGAACTAGGTACTAACCAGGATGTAGAGGACAGAGGAGATGATAATGGTCCGATACCGACCCAGATATGAATCAGCGATAAATGCACCCAAAAGAGGAAGAAGCGATGCCGTCCCACTCCAAATGTTTACATTCTCCGCTGCTGTCGCAACCGACTGGCCTAGTGGCCCCGTTAGGTAGCTTATGAGGTTCGAACTTATCCCATAATATGCAAATCTCTCCGCAACCTCCACACCTAAAAGCGGAAGAAAATAATCAAGTTTCAAACCCAGCTGCTAAAATTGAGATAGATTTTAAAAATCAGTGAATTTGAAACAAGGCCAAATTTTTAAGACAATCCAGCACCTAAAATTGGAGATAGATTTGAAAATCAGAAACAACTACTACAATAATAACAATGCCTCAATCCCAATTAGCTTAAGCCGAGTATATGCATTCTTAATATCCATGTCGCTCCATCTAAACATGTTTCATTTCATTTGGTGGGGAAATCTTTTTAAGACAAGCTAGCAGGTAAAATTACCTATTGAAAATCAGTGACAATTGGTTGGAATAGATCAAATTCTAAGACAACCCAAATTGTAAATAAATTAAAAAATCAGTGAGAGTAGGTCAAAAACAGATCAATTTTCTAGACAACAAGATGCTAAATTTGCACAGAGACTTGAAAATTAGTGGCAATTACAACGACAACCACTGCTATCAAACTAGTTGGAGTCGGCTAATCTATCACCATTTTGAAAGCACTTCATTCCAATTGGTGCCAAAAAGATCAATTTTAATACAACCCAGCTGCTAAAGTTGCAGATAGATTTGAATATCCATGTTGATCGATTCTTTTAAGACAATCCAGATGCTACAATTGTAAGAAAAACTAAAAATGCATAATAATAGTGGGAAAGAAACAATTGTTAAGACAACAAATAGCTAAAAGTAGAGAAAGATTTGAAAAATCAACAACAATAGAGGAAAAAGAATCAAAATTTGAGACAACCCAGAAACTAAAATTGCAGAATACTTTCAATATGATAAGAATAACTGAAAAACAAAACCAAATTCTTAAGACAGCCAGCTTGCACAAAGATTGAATATCATGACAATACGGCAAAAAAAGTCAATCTTTTAAGACATCCCAGTAGCTAAAATTGCAGAAAGATTGAATATCAATGACAATACTGGAAAAAGTCAAATTTTTAAGACAACCCAGTAGCTAAAATTGCAGGAAAAATTGAATATAAATGACAATACTGGAAAAAGTCAATTTTTTAAGACATCCCAGTAGCTAAAATTGCAGGAAAAATTGAATATAAATGACAATACTGGAAAAAGTCAATTGTTTAAGACATCCCAGTAGCTAAAATTGCAGGAAAAATTGAATATAAATGACTATACTGGAAAAAATCAATATTTTAATACATCCCAGTAGCTAAAATTGCAGGAAAAATTGAATATAAATGACTATACTGGAAAAAATCAATATTTTAATACATCCCAGTAGCTAAAATTGCAGGAAAAATTGAATATAAATGACTATACTGGAAAAAATCAATATTTTAATACATCCCAGCAGCTAAAATTGCAGGAAAAATTGAATATAAATGACTATACTGGAAAAAATCAATATTTTAATACATCCCAGCAGCTAAAATTGCAGAAAGATTGAATATAAATGACAATACTGGAAAAAAAAAAAAATCAATTCTTTAAGACATCCCAGTAACTAAAATTGCAGAAAGATTTAAATATCAATAACAGTGGGAAAAAAATCCAGCTAAAATTGCAAAAAGATTTAAATATCAATGACAGTACTGGAAAAAGTCAATTTTTAAGACATCCCAGCAGCTAAAATTGCAGAAAAAGTCAATTTATATGACATCCCATTAGCTAAAAGTGCAGAAAGATTGAATATAAATGACAATACTGGAAAAAAGTCAATCTTTTAAGACATCCCAACAACTAAAATTGGAAAAAAGTGAATAATTCTCATGGCTAAACGGGCAATATCAATGACAGTCGGGAAAAAAAAATCAATTTTTGAAGACAAACCAGATGCTAAAATTGCAGATACATTCAAAAATCAGTGACAATTTATTATTGGTAATAAGTATTACTCCCTCAGTTTCCTCATTTAACTGGGCACAGAATATAAGAAAATAAAAAAGACTTTTAAATGAGTCTGCGACTATAAATCTCCAAATAAGGAAATACGATCACATAAATTGAAAGGGAGGGACTATTACCTATGATAAAGAATCCGGATCTCCATCCACCGGATTTGGATCGGGTCACAGGACGACCCTTAAAGTCAACGGAGCCTTCAACAACGTCGCCGAGAAACGGGGTTTCGGCGTCGGAGATGTTGACTCCGTTGGCCATGAACACAGGTGGTTGAGTTCAAGTTGTTGTGTGGTGGTTCCATCACAAATATCATAGCAAGTTAGATATAAACTCTTGTCGTTTAGCTTGTCAGTAAATATTTTACTTTTTGGCGCTTTCTTTGCGTTCCGTCATGGCGTTCGGTGAAAAGGGAAAAAAAATTATTTTATTGATGATGATATAATAAAGAGTAACAAATACTAAAAGAGTGGTTTTATTTTTTTTTAACAGTCAGCATTTAGAATAAGTGCTAATAATAGTGATGAAGGAAGTATTCCCTCCGGATCAAATAAAAGAGTTCATTTATAACCTATTTGGTCAAGCTTCTAAAAATAGCTTATTTTAAAAAATATTTTTTTTAAACTATATATAAAAGTCTTTTAGTAAAAAGTGTTTAGCAATTAATTTAAAAAATACTTTTGAACAATGATTAATGTTTGATCAAGCTTTTAAAAAGTGTTTCTATGTATATTTTTCTCAAAAGTACTTTTGGGCAAAAGCTATTTTTTAAATTTTCCGAAAAGCTAACTTTTACTCCTCATAAAGACTTATTTTCTCCTAAAAGCTTGGCCAAACACCTCACTTTTTTTAAAATTAGCACTTATTAAAAAAATAAGTACTTTGTGGGGAAAATAAGCCTGTCTAAACAGGCTATCATTTACACACCCCTTAAGAAACTATTCACTCCCAAAAAAAATATAAATTGACTAAACTACCCCTAATTAAATAGGCATTGGAATTTGATCACATAACACTTATTAGGGAAAAATCTGAAAAGATAAGGTTAATTGTTTCTTGATTTAATACGTGGATACTTTTTTGACCCAAGAAAAAAAGGTTAAGTGGACACTTTTTTTATCCGGAGGGAGTAAAAGATAATTGTGAAGGTGTAATTAAGAGGATGTAATTACACTCTTCAATTCTCAGAATTAGGTGTAATTACACCATATAATTAGAGGGTTACTTCTAGTTAGTTTGTTTTAATTCCTTTATTTTTTAATTTATTTTTTATTTCTATTATTTTAATTTCTTTTGATTTTTAATTTATTTTTTATTTCTATTATTTTAATTTCTTTTTTAGTTTTACTTTTTAGTTATTTTTATTTTTTAAAATTTATTTTCTTTTTATATTATTTATTTTTCATTTTCTTTCTTTTTATTCCCAACCTTTACTTCTTGTGGTTCCATGTAATTGCTCGTATTTTTTTATTTTTTTATTTTATTCATTTAGCATAACTGTGTTATTATTCTAATTTTTTAAACTACACCTCTTAATATTGGAAAGAATGAGTCATTGAGTCATTAACAAACTTGACATATAACGAGTGATGTTATTAAAGTAGAATTTCATTGTGAATGAGGTTATAGACTTATATTTTCCCTTTCTTTTGAATTGTTGACTTAAGTTACGTTAGAACTTACGTATATAACGTTGGAATTTGACATAACAGTATGTTAAACTTTTTCTTTTGGATTTTGAATTTAGGTTATATTTTCAATTTTAAGTTATTTGCTTTCACACTGCATGTTGTTTATTTTTCACTTACATTTGATGGATTTTTTTGTGTCAAACATTTGAATCATGTTATGGCATTATATTTATAAATATTATTTTTTGTCAAACATCCAATCTATGACGTTCTCACAAAAAAGGTCTTCTTTTAAGTTTTACAATTAATTAAAAAGGGCTTGTGTTGCCGGATCTAGGCGTGGTGCACGTCTATATCAGTACGGTTATTATGAGCCCGCGAATTTATTGGGCGAGTCCGGTTACCTCTGTGTCCTGTCTAGCGAAGGCAATCTCGATGAACATGGCCTGGCTGGCCGCACCCATAGCAAACATTCGATCCAGAGCGGCACTCCCCGTGGTGCCTCTTCCCACACTTAGCACAAATCGGATTGTTGAAGTTACTGCGAGTCACAATCGGCTCGAGGCCGGGAGCACGACGACACGAAATTCTCGCCGACGGTTATCTTTCTAACTTGGAAACTGGAGCACTTCTTGTGGACGGAGCGAGTCGGGTGACTTGTTCTTAAATAACTTCATTTCCATTCTTTAGCCGAACCGTCCGGTAGACTTGACCCTCTTGTTGAACTCTTTGTCTTTATCTTTCTGCAAGGCTTCCTCCTCCTTCAGCCTTGTCTCGTTCCTTTGTACGAAAGCAACCATCTTGGAGATAGTCATTCCCCCATTCGTAGGCGATATTGGCCCCATCATACAAATGGGAATCAAGACCCCCAACAAACCTCCTCACTCTTGCCCTCGTATCCGGTACCATATTTGGAGCATGCTTGGCAGCATCGATAAATTCTAAATAGTAGTCTGAATCCGACACCCATTCCGTTTAAGCTTCGAGAATTGCTCGGCTTCTCTAACCTCTATTGGCATGAAGTGGTCCGGGAATGCACTTGTGAATTCATCCCATGTAAAGCATCGTGTGCATCCTCACCTCGGGATAATTCCTAAGATTCATACCCGTGTGTTAGCAATGCTCGGTGATGAGCTCCAAAAGTAGGGCCGCTTCGATTTCGAGAATCGTCATAATCTGAAGATTTTCGAAGGGCATCATGTAGTCCTAAGGGTCCTCGTCTTTCTTTGTCCTCGTAAAGATCGGGGATTCATTCTTACGAGAAAATCCTTAGTCTTAGAAGACTCTCCATTATTCTACGAGCTTGACCCGTTCCGACGTTGGGCACAGTTACCGATTATGTGAGCATATTGATAGCATTCCTAACATCCCCATTCGAATCATTAGGAGGTGTAACTGTAGGAGCGGTTGGGGCTGCTGTCTGAGTTGGAACGGTCTCTTCGCGAGTTGCTCCTGCAGTAGCCACCTGGCTGGTGGCTGTGGCTTTCCTGGTGTATTTCTTTTTCGCAGGCATTTTCTGAAAATACGTTCCTGAAAATACTGCTCTAACTGCACGATCTAGAGTATGAAGAAAGGGAGACAATCTTGGTGGTCAACTATTTATATGTATGGGGCCCTTACACATATAAAAATGACAATACCGGAAAAAGTCAAATTTTTAAGACATATAAAAGTGACCCCACTGGACACGGTTTCATAGACTCCTTAAAGACACTTGAACCTAGGCTCTGATACTAAGCTTTGTCACGCCCTGAACCATGGCCTGGGCGCAACACGGCACTCGGGCCTTGCTTGCATGTGTCCGAACGAACCTCATGGCTTGCTTGTTAACATGGGCATCAAAACAACATAATCTATATGATGCAATTTACATGAATCATGAAAACATAATTACGGAATAAAGTCTTAAAGTAATCTCATAGCATGACATATCATGAAAACGTAATAGTCTGCAAGCATAAAAGCACAATTGATTCCGTGTACTAATATATGTCTATGAAACCTCTAAAACATGTCTGAATACTAATCGCGCAGACATGGCGCAGGACTACCATAACCGAATACTAGTACAGACTCCATGTTGAACCCCGAGAGAAGTGGGGCTCACTAATAAGTTGATAACTGAGGTGATCCTATTGCGCAAGTCTATGCTCCTGAAAATCGGTATACTGCAAGTGCCCCCGAGCAAAAAGGGACGTTAGTACATGGTGAATAGTACTAGTATGTAAAACCCTTTGAAATGAAGAACATGACACAATATAGGTATAGGACATGAATCGAAACCGAATATAACCTGAATAGCGATGAGTAAAGTTTGAAAACGGAAACCAATGGAAATACATGTATATATAATCGCTTGTAACGTGGGGAATGCTATAGTATAACCGACAACATGTTCGGTACTTGCGTCCTACCAACGGGAACACTCACACCTTGCCAGAATATGAGATTTAAATAATAATAAGCATGTAAGGATCCAAACTGCATAATGAAGGTGTTGCCTCCTTGCTGACAACCCTTATCCTACGGTGGCTATGTAGTCTGAGCCTTCTCGATTAACTAAGCAAATCCCAAAACATGTGAATTATCATGATAGCTTGTGAGATCATGGTTTCATGAGATACTTGTCATAGTCTTGCAAACATGTTCTTGATTCATGAATAATAATAATAATAATAATAATAATAATAATAATAATAATAATAATAATAATAATAATAATAATAATAATAATAATAATAATAATAAATACTTATATAATTAACTTGAAAACATGCTTGTAACTTGCTAGATAAAATCATGAAGCTTCATATAAACATAATGAGAACACATGAAAAAGGATTCATGATTCATGGATTAAGCTAGAGTTCCTAATAACCGTAATGGAAGATTAGAAATACAATAACGAATATAGATACAAAATTCATGTTCATAAATACATAGATACGGACTACCAATATGTTGGGTTTAATGCCCTAGGATTTGAACTTCATGGATATCAAGAAACGGAGCGTGGGGAAGAACGTAGAGATTCCCACATGTGGATAGAAGTTCTACATACCTTAATCACTCCAAAACTTGAATTAAAGACTTGAATTTTGAAGAAGAACTCCAAAAGCTAGAATCTTGATCTTTATGTGGGTTTTCTTGAAAACCCTAGGTTAGGAATGATGAATTCTTGATTAGTAACCATGGGTACATGTTAAAATTAACTTGGAATAACTTAGAATCGCTTACCCATTCTAAACGGGTTTCTTGCCAAAAAAGGGCAATGTACGTCCTAGGATGTACGGCCCGTACTTGAAAGTACGTCCAATACTCCTTGGGAGAACATTGAGTGAAATTTTCAGTGAAGATTCAACTCTGCCACCCTTCAAGAAAATGTCTATAACTCTTTGTACGGATGTCTGTTTGATCTCTAAAATATACCGTTGGAAAGGTATTTTAATTATCTACAACTTTCAAGAAGGAAGTATTCTCAAATTACTAACGAAAATTCTCGAAAACTGGCCATGAATGAAGATTCGATCTGCTTACCTTCAAAAATGGCCATAACTCTTTGTACGGATGTCCATTTGATCTCTCGCAATATCTTCGAAAGGTATTTCAATTATCTACAACTTTCAAGAAGGAAGTTTTCTCAAATTACTAACGTACGTTCTCAAAAACTAGAAATGAATGAAGATTGTCTCAGATTTAGACAGATTTAGAAGGCCTTAAGGATTTCACTTTTTGGTTTGACTTCAAAACGACTATCTATCGTCCGAAATCATCCAGAAGGGATTCATATAACTAACATGTCATTATAATACCAATATTATCCATTAGGACCTAACTCGAACTTACGGGATTTTACCGATATGGTTTAGTATGAGAGTACGAGGTGTTACAAGAAACAATGTCGATAAAGGCAACGCAGCCACCAAACAAAGTATATAGAGACCCGGTTGTCGCCGGTTCTCTCGAACGGTGCACTAAGAGAATAAACACAAGATTTTTACGTGAAAAACTCCTTGCTCAAGACTAAAAATCACGACCTATCCCAAAGAGGATTCAACTCCACTAACCGAGCAAACTCGGTTACAACTGCTATTGCAAGCTAGAAGTTAACTCCCATAACCCCTCACCCTTACAATAACGCTTATGCAACCCTCACACTTGACTACCTCTAGCCAAGCACACTAATATACTTAGACTCACCCCAGCCTAGTGTACCACTCAAAGGCACCCTTTGAGAATTTACCACAGTGACTAACTCTAGCCACACACTAATACAACTAAGCTAACTCTAGCCTAGTGTACCACTCAAGAGCTTGTGGAAGGAATCTTGAGAATTTAGAACACCTACAAACAACTCATTCCATGGAAAAGTAGGTTTACAGTTTAAGCACAAAAGAACAAAGAATCAACAACCTAAGGACCTAAAACATCTTCAGTTCTGGACCTGGTCCTTCGAGTTGCTGAGGCTCTGTTCTTGGGGAACACCTTGAAAGGTGGAGACTTGCACTTTGTATGGAACAATTTTCGGATTGTGTAAGAATACTTCTTCATTTGAGCATGGTGTTGTATATGTAAAGGGAAGGAGGTGAGAAGGTGACGAAACCGTACTAGTCCTCTATCAGATCGTATTGCCGCGCCTTTCTTCGCACTCCATCGTCTTTGTCTTGCTGTTAGCAACTTTATACCGTAGACTCGACTTTTCAACGCTCCGGGACCTAGTCTCATCCGGAGGAACCCGGTCCCTCGGTTGTTCTTGAACGGCCGCAACAACTCGTTGCTTTCGCTACACCAACGCAATGTCGCCCTCTTACTGATTTAATACGATTGACCAAGCAATATGGGACCCGATCTCATCCGGTCCCTCCGAATCTCATACGGTCCTTCATATGAACATATCCTGTGCACTATATAGTGAGACCGATTGCATCTGTTTCTTCAAGGAGCATGTTAACATAAAGCGCATGACATATCTGGTTTATTAGGGTTTGTCAAATCATCAAACCATAAGGTATCATAACTCATCAAATGTATCACCAAATAACTAATTTAATATCATATTTAAAGGCAAATATTTTTTAAATATTAATTTTAATTTTTTTGTAATTAAATTTTTTTTTAAAATTAAATTAACTATGTAATTACACTTGTGCAACCAAACAACACGCTTGTAATTACATTATTATGTTACGACAAACAAACAGGTCGTTGTAATTACACTACTATGTAATTACTAGGCTGTGTAATTACTACCCTAGTAATTACACCAATTCCAATTACCAGGTGGCTTTCCAAACAGGCCCAAAAAATAACTTATTTTCAAAATTATTTTCTCATAACTAACACTTCACGTCATTTTCTATGATCAATTATCCTAAAAAATGTCATATACTTACTATTTATTTAGAGATATCTTATATTATTATTTTAGTAATGTCTTTTGAAAAATATCATATAATTAAAATAAAACTTGTAATGGACTACAAAAATAATTCTCCCAGTAAAAATACTTTTTGGTCTAGCAGTATTATTGAAAATCGAAAAATAATTTATTGAAAGGCGCCACAAATTTCTTTCTTTTTTGTTGTTTTCTTCTTTACGAAATTGGCAGCTTGCGTCAAGTCCTTGATCACTCAAAAGTCAAAAGTCTTCCATCATAAAAATTCCGATCCAAAATGGGACAGTGGAAAAGAGTTGCCACTTTCTTCTCACTTTTTAAAGTAAACACAAACAGACACTGAAGAAAACACCACAAACTTATTCTGTAAACACTTAAAGGCATATTACGAGGTTTATCATTCTTCTTTTCTTGGTTTTTCATACACGACAAAGACAAATTCTGCTCAGAGCAATGCTATTCCTACCCATTTTCATCATCTGCTCTAATTTCCTGGCATACCAAACTCTTGCTAAGGTAAAATCTTGAAACTCTTAGAAGTAGAATGAACAATTGAAATCTCATTAGCTTTTTCGAGTTTGATGGATTTTCCTTTATGGGTTGGGTTGTTGAGTATGTCTAAGTGGAGCATAAATGGATATAGAGGATTCATATAGTCAACTCTTAAACCGTGAAAACAGTCTCTTACAAAAATGCAGGTAATGCTGTGTACAATAAACCCTTGTGATCGACCCTTCCCTGGACCCCGCACATAGCTGCCTTTTTTATTTATATATAGTCAACTCTGAAACTTGTTTGTCACTGAGTCCTTATTGTGTTCGGCTATTACCTTGACACCAAAGAGTTTGACCCAATGCTTTATTTTTGTCCTAATTGATCCTAATTCGACATTAAAAAGATCTTTTAGAAGTCTCACTGTAAATATTTTACTTGTAGTTCTTGGAAAAGAAAATTTATTTTTCTGATATATGTAAACTTTACTGCCTCAGTCTGTTTTTCTGTTAAGAAATTTAGAAGATTAATATTAATTTAACAAAATCAAAGAATCCAGTATTTCACAAGCACCTCAGCCTACAATTCTTGTATATCTATGCCTTCTAGCAGGACAAGGTGTTGTTTGACAAGAATATCACTACACTACAGCACAGACAAGACCTTTACACTTTGCACCATCAACTTCTCCATGCTAAAGGTATCCTACACAAGTACACCATGCATCTTAGAGAGAACTTGACTTATTGTACATATAAGATCTTGAAAAATACAAGTACGCAGAGAATGCGATAGTACTAAGTACAGCAAGAACCCAATAGAAGTAATCCAGATGTGCCCGATTCAAGTTGTTGGAAAACCAACTGGTCTGACCATCTTTACCAGTGATGTTCTCAATAACAGAGATGAGGAAACTGCTCAAGAAGCTCCCTATGCCAAAAATGCTGAGGTAGAGAGAAGGACCTAGACTTTTCAACTCGACTGGCACCTGATCATAGAAGAACTCCTGCAAACCAACCATGGTGAATACATCGGAAATACCAAATAGTAGATACTGAGGTATTAACCAGCAAATGCTCATGGGAACTATTGCCTTTGGCAGGTCAACCAGCCCATGATCTATAGCAGTTTGGAGACGTTTCTTCTCGATTATAGCTGCTATCACCATTGAAAGTATAGACAAGAAAATCCCAGTTCCAATTCTTTGGAGCATTGTTATGCCTGATGGTTTCCTAGTTATAGCTCTGGCAACGGGTACCAAAATACGGTCATATATAGGAATGAAAAAAAACAACGGAGAGGCTAATGAAAGATTGCAATGAGGCAGCTGGTACTTCAAAATTTGAACCAAGAGATCTGTCCATAGTTGCACCTTGTTTGGTGAATAAAGTGGATGACTGTGAAAACACAATAGCATATACCAAACATGTTGTCCATATTGGAATCAATCTCAGAATAGCCTTAGCCTCTTCAACCTCGCTGATACTACAAATTTTCCCATTTTCCTTGGAACCATCGGGTGCAAGCAACGCTTTGTTGAGGAATCTGTGTTGAATATAGATTTATACCAATAAAATCAGAACTTGAATTAAAAAAAAAAACAAGTTTATTGTACAGACATTTCATTTAAATGGATCCATAAACAAAAAAGTGGAGAGCCATTCCAGAAACATTTCTACCATCCTAACCTATTGCAGAATATAGTATTTTTCCTTTAAATTATCAGACGAAGCAGAGGACCACAAAATTAACAATTTCTATTCATCCAATTATAAAAATAAAGAAAAACTACACTCACTTGAATTGTTCAGAACATTCATGAGGAAGAATACCCTGAACTTCTTGCTCCACTGATATAGCTGAAGCGGTTGTTTGCCAATTCCTAGCTGCATTAATAAACACATTACCAATTCTAAGGAATGGGTTCTATCACTGCTTTGACGAAACCGATAAGTGAAGCTGCCAAGCAAGAACACAATAAGTGCGAGACCCATGACAATACAGGGAATTCCAAATCCGAGACCCCAGCTAAGGTTGTCTTGAATGTAGTTCAATATACAGAGGGTCATAAACAGTCCACCACACATTCCAAAATACCACCAATTGAAGAATGAGCTTTTAGCTTTACTTTCCTCTGGGTCTTGAGCATCGAATTGATCCGCTCCAAACGCTTGTACGCAAGGCTTGTGCCCTCCCTGTCCAATAGCTACTAGATACAAAGAAAAGAAGAAGAAAATAATTTGGAATTTTGGAGAAGAACATGTTGCGGTATCTTGGCAGTCGGAATAATTGAAAGTGAGGACAGTTGAAAGCGTCAACAAGCTAAGTCCCTGCAGTTGGACAAAACGAATTTTTTTTTACTTGCTAATTCTATTTTTTGCTAAAGAAGAAAGAAGAGAGTACTATCAGTCATCAATGAGAGGCATACTTCCTTGTATATCATGCATCATTACAGCTTTCTCCTTAGGAAATTTCACCAAGACAATTTTCTTATTTCTAAGCAAATCAAGCAACAGAACAGAGACTTGTGTTTTATCATTCTCGTGATGGTTGAAGAGAGGCTGCTTGGTATTAGGAGTATCGATTTTTTTTTTTTTTTTTTATAACAGTTGTGTCAGGTCCAGCTTGCTCGTACCTTGACTAATTTCACGGGATACCCCCCACCTCCCATTAGCAACAGGTACCGGGTAACTCTGTCCACCAAGGATAGGACAGATGGGAAGAAATCACCGAGTATTTTTGTCTCTGCTGGAATTTGAACCTAAGACCTCATGGTTCTCAACCCACTTCATTAACCACTAGGCCACACTCTTGGGTGCATTAGGAAAGTATAGATGGAGCCATAATTTTAGAAAAGAACAATTGTGGGTCGAGGGGCAGCAGCAGCATACCTGTCCATTCTAACAGATATTCTGGTTCTAAGGAGCCAATTTAGAATATCAAATTCAATTCCATAGCTCCTTCTATTAAAAAATGCTGCTATCTGAAGCTTTTCATGGTCACAGTCAAACTTTTGTAGACTCATTCCACATAAACAGGTATTACAGGAATAATGCCCCATAATAGACTGAAGTCAACACTTCTTATTTTATTTTTTATAAATGTAGTGTTCGGGCCAGCTTGTGCGCACCTCAACTATTCTGCCAGGTACTACTACCTGCCACCATCACATGTACTTTGTCCACCAAGACTTTGGTAGATTGTCTCCACTGGATTTGAACTCTGGTCTCCAAGGTTTGCATCTAACTATCCACTTTATTAATAACTAGATCACACCCTTGGATGCATGACAGCCACACTTTTAATAATGTTTGGCAACATCACACAACTTGTTAATAATGTTTCTCTAAAGAAAGCAGGACAATTTACTAAAGCAACAAAAGTCCGGTCATCATTAACCCATGAATCAAAACAACCTAATCGTACTGAAGTTGTTACCAAGTAAAAATACATAACTTTTTTTTTTTTTTTTTTTTTTTTTTTTGAGAATACATAACTATTCAATTAAATGTCAACAATAATGAACTACCAAATGTGCAGAAATGGAAATAGAACTTAGGCCCTTAAAACTCAATCATTCAAGTAGTCCTTTTTATCCTGATTTACTAAAAATGATGTTTTCTTTCAACCAAGTCCCAAGAGGCATAGGCACATTCATTGCATGCATAACGTGTATCAGCACACCCACTACTTTTGCCTCACCTATGTATGTATGTATGTATGTATGCATGCATGCATGCAAGCATGCATGCTTTGTGTGCACCGATTGTCACAAGAGCGCAATGGGTTCAGTACTCTACACTCACCGACTTAAAACTGTGATCCACCTCTGTGAAAAGGGTCAAAGCCTATCAGCAATGCACTTCCACTACCTTTTTTATAACCGCTTTGTACGTGCCACCTCCCACCAACAACAGTGTCGTAAGATCTGTCAAAGTTTGGACAGATGGGAAGAAATCACAAGAGGGTCAAAGCTCACCTCATTAACACTGTAGCACACCTTGGGTGCTACACTTCCACAACCTATTGAACCATAAGTGGAAGAAAAACAAAGTACAAGCATGTGAAAACAAAAGCCTGAACTGGGTGCTAACCAGGATGTAGAGCACAGAGGAGATAATAATGGTCCGATACCGACCCAGATATGAATCGGCGATAAATGCACCCAAAAGAGGAAGAAGTGATGCCGTCCCACTCCAAACGTTTACATTCTCCGCTGCCGTCGCAACCAACTGGCCTAGTGGCCCCGTTAGGTAGCTTATTAGGTTCGAAAGTATCCCATAATATGCAAATCTCTCTGCAACCTCCACACCTAAAATCGGAAGAAAATAATCAAGTTTCAAACCCAGCTGCTAAAATTGTTGATAGATTTTGAAAATTAGCGAATTTGAAATAAGATCAAAGTTTAAGACAATCCAGCACCTAAAATTGGAGATAGATTTGAAAATCAGCCACAGTTAGTAAAAAAGATTTGAAAATCAGTGAACAAGCATTCTTAATATCCAATTTGCTCTATTTGAACATGTTTCATTTCATTTGGTGGGTAAACAATTTTTAAGACAACCTAGCAGGTGCAATTGCCGATTGAAAACCGACGACAGCCCAACTGCCAAAATTGGAGATAGATTTGAAAATCAGTGACAACTACTACAACAATAACAATGCCTCAATCCCCAATTAGCTTAGGTAGACATTTTTTATTTTTTTATTTTTGAAACTGTAAACTTAGGTAGACTATATGCATTCTTAAATCCATCTTGCTCCATTTGAACATGTTTCATCTCATTTGATGGGGAAACATTTTTTAAGACAACCTACCAGGTACAAGTGCCAATTGAAAGTCAATGACAATTGGTTGAATATATCAAATTCTAAGACGACCCAAAATTGAAAATAAATTAGAAAATCAGTGAGGGTTGGTTGAAAACAGATCAATTTTGAAGACAACAAGATGCTAAAATTGCAGACAGACTTGAAACTAAGTGACAGCGCCAAATTAGTTGGAGTCGGCTAATTTTCACCATTTTGAACACATTTCATTCCAAATTGGTTCCAAAAAGATCAATATTAACACTTCTTAAGACAGTCCAGATGCTAAAATTGTAAATAAAAAAATCTGAAATCAATGGCAATAGTGTAAAAATCAGTTTTTTCAAGACCATCTACCTGCTAAAATTGCAGAAAGAATTGAAAATCCAAAAAAAGGTGGGAAAATCAATTGTTAAGACAACAAGCAGCTAAATTTGCAGAAAGATTTGAAAAATTAATAACAATAGAGGAAAAAGAATCAAAATTTGAGGCAACCCAGTAGCTAAAATTGCAGACACATTTGAATTCATTATAATAATGGGAAAAAAAAAAAAAATCAAATCTCAACACAATCCAGCTTGCAGAAATATTGATTACTCAAAAATTTCAATTTATTATTGGTAATAAGTATTCCTTTTTAGTCCATTTCAAAAATATGAACTTTTGATTATTTAATTTAAAAAAGACTTTTAAACTTGATGTTAAATATCTTTGTACATTCTACATATTCAAAAGTCTTTCTTTAACTTTCTTAAAAGGAAATTTGGGAGGGAGTATTACCAATGATAAAAATCAGACAAAAAGATTGAAACGGGTCACAGAAAAGTCAACGGAGCCATCAACGACGTCGCTGAAAACCGCACCGGCGTCGGATAAACCGACTCCGTTGAGAAAAAAACACTAGTGGTTTGGTTTGACTTGTTGTGTGGTTCCATGACAAAAAAGGAAGTTAGACACAAACTGTTTGGTTTGATTTTAACTAAAAAAAAGTTACTTTTTGGCGGTTTCTTTGCTTCCAACCCGACATTATGTATTCAATTTTTAAAATATTTTATACAAAAAATATTTATTTGATGTAATTTAATAAATATTTCAAACTTTTTCGTAGTTTTTTTTTTTTATATATATATTCAAGTCAGCTTAAGAATAAGACGTCAATAAGCGTATGAAGGATGTTAAGAATAAAAAAAAAAAACCAAAACCAACTCAACACTAATACTAACAAAAGAAATTCAATTTACCATTAGGAATGATAATAATGTTGGATATCTATTCTTTAGTTTTGCATACTTGATTTAAAGATAAAAATACATAACTTAAGTTTTTTTTTATGTCGAGTAAAAGATAATTAATACTTATTTATCGTAAATTTATTTTAGCATGAATTAATATTTTTAGATTATGGTCATTTTCTTTGTTCTTATTAATTAGCTTTATATTTATTTTTTATTTTATTTTATTAATTTTTTAAATATTTTAATATATTTTTTATTTCTATTATTTTAATTTCTTTTCTTACTTTTACTTTTTAGTTATATATTTATACCTTTTAAAGAAATATTTGAAGTAAATATTATATGTTTTGTATCAAGACTATTCCCAAAAAATCCGAAAAGCCGAGAAAGCCGTTGAAAAATTGTTTTATTGGTTTGATTTGGTGTATAAATTTAAAAACCCGACGCAATTGGTTTGGTTTGGTGTTTAAAAAATCCGAACCAACCCGATCCATGTAAACCCGTACTGGGAAGTATCAAATGAACACTACTGGAAAAAGAAAACCATATTTTTAAGACAAACCGCACCTAAAATTGCAGAAACATTTCCTTATCTAAAAAAAATTGCAGAAACATTTGAATATCAATGATTAATAGTCCATATTTGAAGACAACCCAGATACTTAAATTGCAGATATAATTAAAATTAAGTGAGAATGGGATATGGGTATTTAATACTCCCTCCGTCCCGACACTTTTGGCTTTTTTAAATATTTTAAATATTATTAATTTTAAAAAATATATATCAATTATTTTTTTATAATATTAGTTTCAAATATATAAATTTATATTTTAAAATTTTTAAACACGCGTCCACCAAAAAAAAAAAGTAAGAGAGTTTGACTCTGAATAAATTAGGACGGAGGGAGTAGTATTATTACCAATGATGAAGAAAGCGGATCTCCAGCCACCGAATTTGGATCTGGTCACAGGACGACCCTTAAATAGGGGCGGATCTACCTTATGAGGTAGGAGTGTCACGCCACCCACACACTTCGGCAAAAATTCCGAGTATATATGTAAATATCTGTGAGAAAACGTATAAATATTTTAAATGACACTCCCTACACACAAAGCTGCTTCGGTGCCAGTGGTTAATGCAGGCCGTGGAGATTCTAACTTTCCCCAAGCGTCCGAGTTCGTTTCCCAGTGTAATCATTTTTGGTAACTGATTCTGAAAATTGATGTGTCTCCTCGCTTTTCTCCTTTTTCGTTTCTTTTTTTCATTCTCCACTATTGCTAAATTCTCTAATTCTCCTCCTCCTTCATCATCATCTTTTCTTTTTCAATTTATTTACACCAATTATTATTTTGTTTCTACAATTAAATTTACTTTTATATAGAAAACTTCTTTGATAAGTAATTTGAATTTATTTCATTTAATATATAGTTTTCCTTTTATTTTTTATGATGTGATATTGATAAAATAAATATAATTTGGCAAAAATTTTGACTTCGAGAGATCAAAATGGTTTGTTTTTTTTGGTAACTAAGTTTTTATATTAATCACCAAAGTGAGTCCTTACAAATCTAGGCATCCTACACACAACTTGCCTTTAGTAAATAAAACTCTTGAGCAAACATACGAAGCTAAAATTTGAGGTTGAGTCATGTGGCCTTCAATTAAAACTGTTTTCGAACGCGTTGACATAGGCAATCTCTTTTGCAACTTATTATTCCATTCTCGCTCCAATCAAAGATTCGTCCATTTCGTTCCATCCATATACCATACACGATGATAATAAATCATTCGAAAATTTCGCACGTCTCAGTTACCTTTTGAGTTGCAATCATCCATGTAATAAACCCAACTCCCAAACAAATATCATTGTATTAGAAAATTTTAAGCCATATATTTCTAATATATTCACGGTGCACATATAAGTGTTCCTTAGACTCGAAACTACACAAAAGTATACACTTTTCTAGTCCACTTGAACTCCCCATTTCACCAATCTATCGAGAGGTTGTCATACTTCCTAGCATGAGCAACCGTGTAGTGAACCTTGCTTTAGGTCTTGGGCTTTCTTTCTTTGTACATAATAGCTTTCCTGGAACTCTAGGTAGAGGAGGCATTAGTTGATAGATATATGTCGTATATCAAGTCTTTCCCATATATGATCTCACTTGCCGAGCCTTATCTTTACACTCAAAAATCTTCCTTAGTAACAAGACATGACATGCTGTTCTTGGGGTTCCTCGTATAGTCAAATCATCATCATAAGGACCTTTGACATAGTAAGTATGAACCATCGAATCCATAATTTATCTTGTTTGTAAGGCTATGTCCCCGCATTAATCTTAGTTTTTTATAATTAAATTTTATTCCACAAAACGACATTAGTGAGATTAAGCCCACGCGTACATTTTGGAGTACACACATGACAAACAAACAAGTCGTTATAGTTACACTTTTGTGATGGATCCTAGGCCGACGTAAAAACTACCCTGTAATTACAGCATTCAATGACCAGGTTTAAGATCTTAGGCCGGAAAAAATAACCTACTTTTGATTGATTTTCAAAGAACTAACAAATTTTCTAGGGGTGGCGTTCGGTTCTTCGGTTCGGTTTTCTCATACATCGGTTTGGCTATTTCGGGTTCGATGTTTTGAATGTGGACACCGAACCAAACTAGTTCGATCTTGTTCTTTCGGTTTCGGTTTTTTGAAGTTTGAGATCGGTTCGGTTTCGGTTTTTTCAATTCGGTGTTTTGAATGGAAAGTTTTCATAACTATATCCCGTGTGTTGCAATATCTTGTTACGTTCTATTGTCGGCACTCCATTCAAAATAGACTCGCATTCTTTTTAACAAAATGATTTCGGTGCAAAGAACAACACCAAACTTGCTCAAGTTTCGAAAACTCACCACCCGTTAACGATCAAAAAATGGCAATTTTTGCATCAAAACAACAACTAGTCTAAAGTCGTCATTTTAAAGAATAACGATGGCTAATGTTGAGTTTAGCACATCTAGGGTGCTCTTTAAATGAAATGACTTGATTTGAGGTAGCACATTCAAAGTTGTCTGCCGAGATACTCCATCCTAGGAAAAACGGCAAGGGGACACAAACCCACCTTTTCTCGGTCCTTAAACCCGCTTCAAAATGGTTTGTTTACTAGACATTTTGGTCTTCTCATAGATCAAAAATTTGAAGCTCTTGTTTTGCAAATATTATCATAAAATTTGATAATTAAGATAAAAACTAACTCAAAAATATCAAGGTAAATTAATCTAGCTCAAACAAAAAAAAGGGGTATGTGTGTTTACATATATACAATCTATCTAATTGGATGTGCTCTTTAACTAATTCAATTTTTTTTTTTTGATTATGAATTTCTTCCAGCTTATTAGAATTTATATATATATATATATATATATATATATATATATATATATATATATATATACTTTTGTCTATTTATGAATAGAAGACCTACTAGACCTAATCGAATTAATTGAAATTATTGTTCTTCGGACTTGATCCATCCATTCAATAGTTCAAGACTTGCAAGGCAAAGAGTAGTTTTTGCGTGACAGACAAATACAATTTGTTTGCAACCCATTTTTTGACTAATGACATTTGAAAAGAGAGAAGACTTTTGAAACATTTAATTACAAAAATTCACAAAAATTTAATTACAAAATCATTCACAACCACCACATTTGTTTTCAAAATCAAAAGAGGTCATTCATTTTGAAGACTACATCAAAAAGTGAAAGAACAAATGAAGTCGATTAGGTAGTACAAAATAGAGAGAGAAATACTTACTTACGAATCGTAGCTTTGCCGAAAAGTCTTGGAAGCCATCAACGACGCCGCCGAGAAACGCGGCGTCGGATAGTTGACTCCGTTGGCCATGGAGAGATGACGCCGAGCTGGAAGAGTTCAAGTTGTTGTGTGGTTCCATGACAAATATCATAGGGTGTTAGATATTATAGTAATAAACTCTTTGTCGTTTACTTTTTGGCGGTTTTGTGGCCAATCATGGTGTTAGTGGGAGAGTGAAAAATAATATGTTTTCAAATGAATGATATTTACAAAAGATGATAATTATAGAATCTTTTGATTTTTAAATTAAATAAAATTTATATATTAATAATTTTGGGCCAATACATAAAAAGACTATAAGTTAAACCGATAACCCGAATACAACAACAACAACGAGGCCCGAATGGTCCCACCATTTTTGAAAAGTGAAACCGAACCCCGAACCTCAACACCCGAAAAAAACCGAATTCATTCGATTTCCGAAGACCCTCGTATTTATGCTCATAGAGAAATATTTTCTAATCAATTTAAAAAATGTCATATATATAATTTAAAATATTTAAAAGACATCTTATATTATTATTTCAAAGTAGTGCCTTTTGAAAGATATCATATATAATCAAAATAAAACTTGTAATGGACTACAAATAAAATTAGCAAATAGGAGAGTGATTCGATGATAATTACTCCCTCTAAAAAGTGCATTTTGGTCTAATAGTTTATTATTGAAAATTAAGAAAATTGAAAGCCGCCACAAATTTATTTCTTTTTTTGTTTTTTCTTCTTTCGAAATTGGCAGCTTGCTCAAAAGTCAAAGTCTTCCATCATAAAAATTCCGATCCATAGTCTACTAAGTATTAGAGTTGCCACTTTCTTCTCACTTTCTCAAAGAAAACAGAAACAGAAGATAACACAACATACTCATTCTGTAAACAACTAAGGCATATTACGAGGTTTATCATTCTTGTCTTCTTGGTTTTTTCATACACAACAAAGACAAGTTCTGCTCAGAGCAATGCTATTCCTCCCCATTTTCATCATCTGCTCTTGTTTCCTTGCATACCCGGCTATTGCCAAGGTACAATCTTGAAACTCTTAGAAGTACAATGAACAATTGAAGTCTGGATTTTCCTTTCTGGGTTCCCTTCTAAAAGGAAAATTGTTGAGCATGCCTAAATGGAGCACAAATGGATATAGAGGATTCATATAGTCGACTCTTAAGCCGTGTAAAACAGCCTCTTCTAAATTTGTGGTCAGCAGAAGGCTAGCAAGTATAGTAGGCCACTTGTGACCAGCCCTTCCTGGCCGGCGCATAGCTGCCTTTTTAGTTTATAAATAGTCAACTCTTAAACTTGTTTGTCACTGAGGCATCATAGAGTATCTTTGTTATCCTTATTGTGTTGAGAAAATAGCCTTGACACTAAAGAGTTTGACTCAATGCTTTATTTTTGTCCTAATTGATCCTAATTGTAGTTTTTGGAAAAGCAAATTTCTTTTTCGATACCTTTAATGCCTCAGTCTGTTTTTCTGTTAACAAATTTAGAAGATTATTATTGGTTTTTCCAAATCAAAGCACTCCAGTATTTCACATACAAAAGTTGAACTCGTTCAAGTTAGGTGCTGAATACTTTTTCACTTTTTAAATTCTTATCTTAGGTAGACTGATCAATAAAGTATTATGGCTTTGTCTGTCAAATACTAAAGAAATGAGTTTATAGTGCATTTAGGCTCTTCGCTTCCTACCATACAACTTCTCACCATGATGAACCTTGGTGTAATTTCAAGAACCTAATGATTCACCCTTATTTTTACTGTCAATACTTTTATTTCCTCAATATTTTCATCATAGCGTTTACTCTTGCATTTTTTTCAAACCATGTTCTGAAAAACAATTTTCTTGAGCCGAGGGTCTATGGGAAACAACCTGTCTACAGGTAGGGGTAAGGTCTACGTACACCCCACCCTCCCAGACCCCACTTATGGGACTATACTGGGTATGTTGTTAGTTGTTTAAATTCACTCTTAAGTTTGTCTTAACACCAATATTCATTATGCATTTAACACTTGCAAGAATCTTGTTTATGAATTATTTAATGGATGGGCGTCTTTCTGCTGTTTGCTGCAGTATCAAAAAGATGATCCTGTCACTCTATGGATAAACAAGGCCGGACCATATGAAAACCCACAAGAGACCTACAGTTATTATAGCCTGCCGTATTGTCCTCCTGCTCATGTTGATCACAAGCGGGGTGGCCTTGGCGAATCTCTAGGAGGAAATGATCTTATTGATAGCCGGATTGACATAAAGTTTAAGAGTCTGTTCTTCAACTTTTCTTAATGGAATTTTTATGCTGTGAAACACTTATTTTGACAATTATCCATTTTCTTTCAATAGGAGATGTGGAGAAAAGATCAATTTGTGAACTTAAATTGGATGGATCAAAAATAGCACAGTTTAAGTATGCAATTGACAACTTGTATTGGTTTGAATTTTTTATGGGTAAAGTGCCTCATGACACCACTATGATACAGTTTCATATATATCTACTATTTAAAGTGTACTAATTTTTTTCTCTCTTTGTAACCTCTTTTTTGGGTTATGACTTGTGACTTCCTTCCTTCCTGGCTTCAGATGATTTGCCAATATGGGGTATGTTCTTAACTAAATTATCTCTAAATGTTTCTGATTACCATGTCTAATAAATGAAAACTCACTTGGTATAAGGGAAATTCAGGTTTTGTTGGCGACGAGTATCCTTACAGAAATGGAGATATCAAGCATGTAATCTATACACACAAGAATCTTCATATTCAGTACAATGGAGACCAGGTAGCCATTTTGTGTTTAGTTCTTAATGCCTTGTGGCATGTCAATGATCTGCAATTTCGTGTTGATAATCTAATTCTCTGATCCATGTCCTTTAGGTCATTTCTGTCAACCTCTCTCAAGAGAGCCCAAAGCCATTGGAAGAAGGAAGGGTCTTGGACATGACATATTCTGTTAAATGGAACCTGACAAACGTTAGTTATGCCGAACGTTTCAATGTTTACCTGAATTACAACTTTTTTGAGAACGAGGTACATACAAATCTACTAGCCTATTTTATTAGGTACTTAAGTGGAAGCTTTTAATGGGTATTGATCAGAAATCAAATGAGTATGATTATGTTTTATCAACATTTAAAATTCATTGACACTATTTATTGATGATATGCTAGCATGTGGTGCCAAAGATAATTCGCACACTTTACAGCTCGTACTTTTGTAAGTTAAGTTTCATCGTAAAATAATCGGCGTAGGCTTGAAGAGTGAGATTATCTTTGAGGCTATACGTGGTTAGTCATGTTAATCCTAAGAGTATATAGACTTGATGGGTAGGCCGGGGCCCTGTCCTGACCACAGTGCAGTTCTGTCATCTTTAGAGGCTTCTAAACGAGTCCTGTACATCTTGTATGTCAGTGTAGTGACCTTGCTGGCCCTTGTATATGTTCCTGTTGGTGTTACTATTTATAGACTTTCACGGCGGCCTCGTCGACCTGCACGGTTATGTATATATGTTTTGGGTGTGTTTACCCTCGATAGATGTGATTCTGGTATGATCTTAATACGGCCTAGTTTGGTATTGCCATAGTGTCAGGCCTTGTCGGCCTAAGTTGAGGTTTACTTCCGGAGTTCATAGTTACAGAGTGGTACACTCGGGGTCAAGTAAGGCACGGGGTGCCGGCCACGCCTCCCCAGGTTTGGGTCGTGACACGCACCATCCACTTGCTTACTTGCATAATGGCTTTGTTGTTAAAAGAGATACTTTCGGCCACAAAAAGTGTTCCTGCATATAAATGCCATGCACCAACTTCCTTTTGGCTTTCTACATGTTTATAAAACTCAGTAATATTTCTGGTTCTCACTGAAGCAAAATATTAATGAGAAAGCAGATTGAAAATTTAGGCAGTTAGTCCCCATTAACTCCTTATAGCTCTTCATGTTCCCAGCTCCTAAAATGTCTTACTCCTTTTGCAGATTCATTGGTTCTCTGTTGTCAATTCTATCATGATGGTTATTTTCCTCACTGGATTAGTGTCTATGACTTTGATGCGCACTCTTCGCAATGATTACGCAAAATATGCTCGTGAAAATGATGATATGGAGACTCTGGTAGATTTTTTCCTTCCAATTAATCAAGTATCTGCGTGAACCTTGCAATCCTTATTGGAAAATTACTAATTTGTTTGGTTGGTTGAGTTCTTGTATAGGAAAGGGATGTAATTGAAGAGTCTGGTTGGAAACTTGTCCATGGTGATGTTTTCCGACCTCCACAAAATCTGGCTCTGCTTTCAGCAGTTGTTGGGACCGGTGTTCAGCTTGCAACACTTGTTCCCCTTGTCATTATATCTGCCTATTCTCGAATGATGTACATAGAGTATGTTTACATCCTTTGCTACTCATTATACATACCAGATGTGAAAATTGTGGTTCTAGAGAGTAGAAACTGCGTTTCTTCTGTTCATTGACCCGTTAGATTTCCTGCATCCAATAACTAACTGATCTTCATCCCCTTATCTGCATCAGCCCCACTTTGTGTTCTTTGTAATTAATTATTCAATCATTTTCTGTTGGTCAAAGTTTTTGGAAAACATCTTCTCTAGGAAAACAAGTTGCTTAAAAATGAGGTAAATGACTTCCTTAGTGGAAGTAGGGAAAATAAGTTCCAAATTGATTATGTGCTCCCCACCCTCCAATACACCTCATCTTCATCCCTACCCCCGTAACTCTCATCCCACACCCCTTCTGTACCCCATTGGGATTTTTTCATTTTTGACCCGTCAGCTGAAATTAATTATGGGCGCTAGCTAAAATATATATATATATACACCTCTTATTTATACTATATGTATATTTTTGTAAAACATTTTCCTTCATACCGAACACACCCTATATTATCAGCACTGCTGCATTTATAATGCTTCTCATTCTTTTCTAATACTTCAGTAATTATTTATCTGCTGTAATTTATATGGCTTAGGAGAGGCGCAATTATTACAACCTTTATTGTATGTTATGCTATTACATCATTCATCTTGGGATATGTGAGTGGTGGCCTGTACTCTCGTAACGCTGGTATGTGCTCCTTTGCCTGTTGTATCATAATCAAATTTGCCTGTGGATCATTTATCAATGAATTTCTTCTTCTTTTTTCTTTGAACCTTTTCAGGTGAAAACTGGATAAAGTCGATGGTCCTTACAGCATCACTTTTCCCCTTTTTGTGCTTTGGGATAGGGTTCATTCTAAACACCATTGCCATATGTTATGGATCCACAGCTGCTATTCCCCTTGCCTCAATCATAGTTGTTTTTGGTATCTGGGCTTTTATTTCGTTGCCCCTGGCCCTCATAGGTACTGTTGTTGGAAGAAACTGGAGCGGTATGCCAAACAATCCATGCCGTGTTAAGAATATCCCTCGTCCTATCCCTGAGAAGAAATGGTACCTTAGACCATCTGTTATTTCTCTGCTGGGAGGTGTTCTGCCCTTTACAAGCATTTTTATTGAGATGTATTTCGTCTTCTCTTCCTTCTGGACCTACAGGGTAATTATTCTTTTTGGTATCTAGAAAAACATACCTTGAGATACTTCATACGCACGTTTGTTCCTGGCATCTTTTAGCAATGGATTAGTTTTAACTCGTTTGTTTTACTACTTGAACCCTTTGAACGTCCACGTATAAGGATGTCATAAAATATTCATCTTTTCTTTTGGCATGAATAATCATGCTTATAATCCTGGCCAATTACTACTTTCTTGTCTTGCAATTAACTCAAAGCGTCATATGTAGCACAATTCAGATGACATCTTACATGTCTCTGACAATTACTACTACTTTCTTGTCAGTTGTGCATAGATGTGGAATATTTTCTCGTTGCTAGAGATTCAGAAGCGCCCATCTACTTATATTTCTGCAGTGTAGCTATATTTTAGTTGAAATGTTTTTTCAATTTGTAATTCCACTAACCACCTTGACGATATACTCGACAGGTGTACTACTATGTGTATGGGTTTATGCTCCTCGTATTCATTGTTCTGATCATTGTCACTATTTGTGTGACAATCGTGGGAACATACTTCTTGCTGAACACGGAGAACTATCATTGGCAGTGGACTTCATTCTTCTCTGCTGCTTCCACTGCTCTATATGTCTACCTATATGCTATTTATTACTATCATGCAAAGACTAGGATGTTTGGTCTCTTCCAGAGCAGCTTTTACTTTGGCTACACTCTTATGTTCTGCATTGGTCTTGGTATCCTATGTGGTAAGCTCTCTTAGTTTCATATAGTTGATCTTTTTTGCATTGTTGTAGATCTTTGTGTTGCATTTCTCTTCCCCTTTTTCTTTCCTTGATGTGTCACTAACTCGAGTTTTGACTCGGCTGTTTCTTGCTTGATGTTCTGGAAACTCCAGGTGCTGTAGGATATCTCGGCTCTTATTTGTTCGTCGGGAGGATTTTCAGAAATATCAAATGTGATTAAGTGCATAGCACTTCACAAGAGAGGTTACTCTTTGAGTTTACCATGTTGAGTTCTATAAAAAATTGATCACGATCTTTGATAGGGACTTCTACTCAGACTTCCAAAGCCAGTTTTTCATTATTTTTAGCACTAAATCAAGACGTATATTCATGGAAATATTGATCACAAACTGTGAATGAATTTTAGATGAAGCTATAAATTACATGGAGCAGAACTAGCATTGTATCTTTGGATGCATTGACAATCAAATTTCATGAAGCTATATATTACATGGATAACTTTAAAGACCACTTTGCAGATTGTTTTTACCTTGTGTATTCCATACAGGGGCGGATCTACCTTATGAGGTAGGAGTGTCACGCCACCCACACACTTCGGCAAAAATTCCGAGTATATATGTAAATATACTGTGAGAAAACGTATAAATATTTTAAATGGCACTCCCTACACACAAAGTCGCTTGCCACTTGGTTAATGCGAGGCCGTGGAGATTCTGACTTTCGCCAAGCGTCCGAGTTCGTTTCCCAGTGTAATCATTTTTGGTAACTGATTCTGAAAATTGATGTGTCTCCTCGCTCTTCTCCTTTTTCGTTTCCTTTTTTCATTCTCCACTATTACTAAATTCTCTAATTCTCCTCCTCCTTCATCATCATCTTTTCTTTTTCAATTTATTTACACCAATTATTATTTTGTTTCTACAATTAAATTTACTTCATAAGAAAACTTCTTTGATAAGTAATTTGAATTTATTTCATTTAATATATAGTTTTCCTCTCTTTTTCATGAAGTGATATTGATATAAATTGAAATATAATTTGGCAGTAAAATTTTGACTTTTGAGAGATCAAAATGGTTTGTTTACTAGACATTTTGGTTGATTCTCATAGATTAAAAATTTGAAGCTCTTGTTTTGCAAATATTATCATAAAATTTGATAATTAAGATGGAAAAACTAACTCAAAAATATTGAAGGTAAATTAATCTAGCCAAACCAAAAAATATGTAGAAATTTACATATTTATCAATCTATCTAATTGGATGTGCTCTTTCAAGAGTTACTGATTTTTTTTTTTTTTTATAATTTCTTCCAGCTTATTAGAATTTAAATATTTAAATCAAGTGCGGAAAAAGCTAAACTAAACGAAACTTTTTTGTCTATTTATGAATAGAAGACCTACTAGACCT
Organism: Lycium ferocissimum; assembly: GCF_029784015.1. NCBI lineage: Eukaryota > Viridiplantae > Streptophyta > Magnoliopsida > Solanales > Solanaceae > Lycium > Lycium ferocissimum. Next base: position 28,002,165 of record NC_081345.1, on the reverse strand, counting down.
AATCGAATTAATTGAAAATTAACTGACCTGATCCATCCTTCCTATTCAGTCTTTGTGGCTAGTAGTAGGTTTTTGCATGTATAAAATAGCGTACATCATGGCCTTAAATTAATTGGATCGCCTTTGATTACGTATGCTCTGTACAAATTTACTACAGATATGTTGCTATATTGGAAGACTATTAGATGATACATTCCTTTGGAAAATATTGTCTCTGAACTTTTGATTTTGTTCTTTATTTTTTCAGTTCTTTTTCCTCTTGGGAACCAAAACTCTGCTTGTACGAGCTTTCACAAAGCATAGCCAGTTCCAAGGCCAGAAAAAAGGTTGCAACCACATGAGCTAATAATAATGTCTGCAGTATTTAGTTGTTTAAGCGATATGAAGCAAGTAAAAGATTATTGTGAAATAAAATAACTTTTGTTCAAAAGTAAAAAAGTCATGCCCCGTCTTCTCATATTAGGGAAGGGTATTTGCAATGCTCTAACGCGCATATTGAATATGAATTGAACTGTCTCACAACATTTTGAATTCAGTTGACATGCGCCTTTAATGGGAGAATAATCCAACTTTACTACAGTCTCAGGTTTCGAAGTGCCAATATTTTACATGATAAATTTATTAGGGCAACAAATATTAACAAATGACTTTATTTTCAAAAAAGAATCTAAAAGTATTTTTTCTCATAACAAACACACATTATTTTCTATATTCAGTTGTAACAATCGGATGTTTTTTTTTTTTAATATTCGAGAAAAGAGTCTTCTAGAAAAATTCATAGATTTAGATGTTTAAACAAAAAATAAATCTTACAAAAGTTTCATATGTCTTAGTTACAGATCTCTTACATTATTTTTTAGTAATCTTCTTTGAATAATATCATAAAGTTAAAATAACATATTTAATGGACTATAAAAATAAATCTCTCAAATGGAAACACATTTTGGTCTAATAGTTTATTATTGAAAATCTCGGTATCTCATTGGTTGCTACCTTAACTTTCACTTTAGTGGCAAGGTTCGAATCCTCACATTGTAATCCCTTTCCCATTTCTCGTTACCCTATCCTCTTATCCCTATGTAATAAAGAAAATATTATTGAGAAACGAGAAAATAATTTATTAAGGGCCCGTTTGGCCATGAAAATTTCACTTTTTTCCGAAAAACTTTTCACTTTATTTGGAAATCAACGTTTGGCCATGAAAATCTGTATATATATATAATTGCTGGACAAAAGCCCGGTGACGCGGCGCTCTAAAAAACCAGCATTTGCATTTATCTTTTTTCTCAAATTTTTAACATTTTCTTGTTTTTTCCCCATATATGTGTTGTATTAAAAAAAAAAAAAAAAAAAAAAAAAACCGAAACGGCACTTCTTAAAAGTTCCTTCATCGAAAAAAAAAAAAAGTTCCATCATCTAGAAAGAACTTAAAAGTCACCTTATACGCTACACGTCTACGCCGGAAAGACATTATTAACAACACAACCGTTCACTATAAACTGAAACGACACATAAATTCTCCTATCAACTAGAAAGCCCAAAAGTCTCCTTCGATGTTTATTTTTGCCCTCATGAATTCATAAATATTCTTGGTTCTTTTTCTTACATTCATTCCCTCAACATTTCTTCTTGTCCTCATCTAATTTTAACTATTGTTGCCGTAGATATGTGATTATATATTGAGTTTGAATATTGTTACTTCCCAATAACATCATCTGGTTATATTGAGTTTAGTACATCTGGTTATATTGAGTTTAGTATTGTTGTTACTGATGGATTTTAATTAATTTCGTTCTTTATTGTTTGACATATAGGTCACGGATTCGCGTCGTAGAGTCAACCACTAATGCGGCTGTCTACATCACACCCCTTGGGGTGCGGCCCTTCCCCCGACCCCCGCTAATGCGGGCTTCCTGTCGCTTTGCCTTTCTTTCTTTTTTTTTATAAGTGTTTGACAGATTATCATGCAGTAGAAATTTCAAAGGCAAACAAAAATGAGCCATGTTACTCATATGACTTGGCCGAAAGAAATTATGGCTAATATTATGTCAGACTCTTGAGGGTTTAATATACCTTTTTCAAATGAGATTGTTTCTGACGAGATTAGGAGGGAATGTAGAAGGCTTATCAAACCAACAGAGGCTAACAAATGTAAGCATTCTTAGAGTGGAGATTTGTTGGAGACGAATGTAACATTTTAGTATGCGTATACAAATATAAATATAACAAAATTTATGTAAGTTATTTTCATTGATAATACAAAGGTTTTCTTACACAACCACTATATTTGACCGCTATAAAAGATTATTTTCTATTTTTTACTGTAAAAGATTATTTACGGTTGCATTTTAAATGACCTTATAGAGTAAATCTTTTTTTACATCGTCAATCTATAGAATTTATGTTTATTTATTATGAAATTCCCTTTTTTTAAAGCAATTAAATATTTTTTTTTTAAAATACCTATGTACATCTTTCATTTAAAATCAAATTCCTTTGGCAAAAACTTTCGACCGTTCTGTTCCCTTTACTGCATATACATACCAAGAGGCTAGGAGTGTTCTCATTGGTTAGAATTTAAAATACATGCCATGTGTTAGAATATATATAATTATTACTTGATTATGTTAAATAATATATATATATCCACTTCATCAAATCATCTAATTATGGTAGATTGTATTGATTTGGTGTAAAGTGTAAACGCCTAATACAGATGAGTCTTTACACCATTGTCAAATGATGTTCTAGCATCTTAGACCAGCATTTATATTTACTTTATTCTCTTTTGCTTAATTTTTTACAATTAGTTACTTATATTCGGGGTCTTTTAATTAACGTAATAATGAGTTTTAAACAAGAAAAGAGGAAGTGAGGTTCTTTAATCATATAAAACAGTATTTGTATTTATCTTTTCTGTCAAATTTTTGCTTTTTATTCTATTATCCTATTTATCTGTTGTTTTTAAAATTCTAACAGTCGTTTCTTAAAAAAAAAAAAAAAAACAAACAAACAAAAGTCACGTCCTTTAATTTCTTCATCTTTCTCCCACAAGCCAACAATTCCAAAGGCATCTAGCGTTCCTGAAGCAATCAATTTCTCCCCATTCATAATTACTCTTATTAGCGTAGCTTTGTCACTAAAAATATTTTTGTGATGGCACTCGTTCAAAAGTGGGTCGGTCCATCGTTTATTTTGATGATTTCTCAGTAAAGGCTTCAACAACATAGTTACCGAGGTTATGCACTGTGTTTTCCTTTTTTCACTGATCGTTTGTATCTTCTTTTTGTAATTCATGCTATCAAAATGTTAGCATACCCAAATCTCTAGTTTTTCCAACTTGAACCTTAAATTTGGTAAAAGATTTCTCACATCTTGAAGGGTTCTTTGGAACCAAGCAGAACCAACGCTGAACGCTCCCTCTGATTAATTTCATTTTCTTGATTTTCTGGGAATTTTGTTAAAGTTTCTCACTGAAACCACCTTCATCATAAGAGCTTAATCATGCATAGTCAAAATACTAATTATATTATGATCATGTAATTAACTAAATACATAGAGAGTATTTTGATTTGCCTCTTATATACCATCACCTTTTCTCTCTACAAAGAGGAAATGAAACAAAAAAATATGCGTCTAGAGAGACTTTTTAGTATGAATTTAAAGCACCTATAAATATTTAATGCAAGTTACCCATTATTTGTCCATTTATTAAAAAATATAATTAAGAATTAATAATTTATCAAATTTCTATCAAAGAAATTAACTAATGAGAGATACTTATAATTCTGTATTTGCATAATCTTATTGCGTGATTAATATTATTTATGAACAACATTTAAATAGTAAAGAAAACGAGGAAGCTTACCTATATAATTTTTTCCTTTAAAATAATGTTTGACTTCCCTCCCCAATTGAGACAATTGTTCTTCGAGAACTTTACAAAACTATGCAAAGGTAGAGGCATGCAATGCTTTATCTATTTGGATTTGCTTTTTGTTTTATTTTTTTCATATATGTTTTTTTCCTTATACTTTTTACTTTTTATTTTTGCTTATGCAAGTCTATTATTTCTTTGTTAAAATATTTTTAGAACTACAAAAGTTTTATCTCATCTATACGCCAAACAAATTTTAAAAAGAAAAAACTAAAAGACCACGCGACGCACGGGTTAATTAACTAGTTTCAAATACAACTCGAAATTGTATTTGGAATTTAAAAATCACCAAAAACTTGTTTTCACCTTTTTTTTTCTTTTTTCACTTTTAACACATTCAAACAACCAAATATTCTTTGCAAAAACTATAACCAAACACAATACCATCTTCAACTCCAACTCCAACTCCAAAATACCAAATAAAGCGAAAAATATTTGATTTTCATGGCCAAACGCCTACTAAAACTTGAAAGCCGCTTCAAATTTGTTTTCTTTTTTTCTCCAAGTTCAAGTCGTTGAGCACTCAAAAGTCAAAGTCTTCGGTCACAAAAATTCCAACCATAGTAGACAACTATTCAAGAAAATGGGACACTGGAAAAGAATTCCACTCCACTTTCTCAAAGCAAACCGCAAGAAAAGCTCTGAAAACACAAACAGACACTGAAAAAAACACAACACATTAGCTCATTCCTTTGTAAACAGTTAAGTTGTATTACGAGGTTTATCATTCTTGTCTTCTTGGTGTTTCAGACAAGACAAGAACACTGTTCAGCTCAGAGCAATGCTTCCCATTTTCATCATCTGCTCTTGCTTCCTTGCATACCCGACTCTTGCTAAGGTACAATCTTGAAACTCTTACAATTTTTTTCAAATTTAATGGCTTTTCATTTTTTTCTTTCTAGGTTCGCTTCTAAAAGATAAATTATTGAGTATTTGAATGAAATGGTTAGTCTAAATGGATATACAGGATTCATATAGTCAACTCTTAACTTGTCTGTGACTAGGCATAGTTGATTGTGTTAGCAACTTGTATCAGAAAATATACTTAAACCAGAAACTGAAAACAGTATTAAAAACATGTAAGAATTAAATCGAGCCCACTGAATTCACACTGTCCTTAAGAAAATTATTTCCCTCAATGTACCCGAGGTGTTGGAATACATCCTCCTAGGATAGAACGATTTACTCACTGTTGTAGCGGTAAAGCAAACTCAAGTTACAGCAAACTCACTCGACGGTAGTAAATCACACGAATATTTTATGAAGTGCAAGAAGAAGAAGAGAAGAGAAGATCAGAAAATTCGTAAGGAAAATCTGAAGGGATGACTAGATATTTATAGGCAACAACAGGTGTTTGTTAAGGAAATAGGTGTGTCTTTTCTGATAAGGCATGTGCCTTTTCGGCAAAAAAATTTCTTTCCGGAAAAGGCAAAGGAAATAAAACTTTCATTTCCCATTCACACCAAATACCTAACAGATTGATCATAAGAGTATTTTCTTTTTCCTTTCTGTGTTTGCTGTTTGTGGATCTTGAGCTAGTTCTATGACTAATTTAATGGATTCTTCGTAGTGTATGAATCCAATTGCCCTGCTGGCACAACTCGAGATAGTTTCGAGCATCGCAGAGACGAAAATAATTTTTAAGATAACAAGGGAGTGATGTTATAGAGAGTATTAGATAAGACTTGCAAATGCACCAATAGTGCAGTGATTATTATTCAACGGAATACAATCATGTATTGTATTTTCAGCATTTTTGCCTGTGAACCAAACAAACTCTTAATTTCACTGATTGATTAACCAATATCTTGGAATACATCCACTTCCCCAACATTGTCAACAAATATGTATATGTCAAAAAAGTCAGTATTTAACATTAAAAAAAAAAGAGTTTACACCAAAATTAAAAAGAAAAAATGTACAATACAAAAGTCTTCTATAAGTTATACTGGAAATATTTTACTTGTAGTATTTGGAAAGGCATATTTCTTTAATGCCTCAGTCTGTCATCTGTTGAGAAATTTAGAAGATTACAATTGTCCAGTGTTTCACATACAAAAGTTGAATTCTTCAAGTTAGTTACTGAATACCTTTTCACTTGTGCTTTTTAAACACTTCTAAAGTTAAATCTTTGGTGGACCGATAAAAGAATATATTATAACTTTGTCTGACAAATTCTAAAGAAAATGAGTTTTTGGTGCATTTAGGCTCTGGCCTTTCTACCCTACATCTTGTTTCACTACATCCCACCATGATGAACCTTAGTGTAATTTCTAGAACCTAATGATTCACTCTTAACTTTATCTAAACACCAATATTAATTATGCATTTAACACTTGCAAGAATCTTGCTTATGAATTATCTAATGGATGGACGGCTTTCTTCTGTTTGCAGCAGTATCAAGAAGATGATTCTGTCACTCTATGGGTAAACAAGGCTGGACCATATGAAAACCCACAAGAGACCTACAGTTATTATAGCCTGCCGTATTGTCGTCCTACTCATGCTGATCACAAGCGGGGTGGCCTTGGCGAGTCTCTTGGAGGAAATGATCTTATTGATAGCCAGATTGACATAAAGTTTAAGAGTCTGTTCTTCAACTTTTCACAATGGAGTTTTTATGCTTTTGAAACACTTCTTTTTACTATTATCCATTTTCTTTCAACAGGAGATGTGGAGAAAAGATCAATTTGTAAACTTAAATTGGATGGATCAAAAATAGCACAGTTTAAGTATGCAATTGACAACTCGTATTGGTTTGAATTTTTTATGGGTACAGTGCTTCATGACATCTCTATGATACTGTCAATTCTTTCAACAGCTACACATATATCTGCTTAAAGTGTACTAATTTCTATACTTTTCTCTCTTTGTTACCTCTTTTTTTGGGTTATGACTTGTGACTTCCTGCCTTCAGATGATTTGCCAATATGGGGTATGTTCTTAACTAGTTTATCTCTAAATATTTCTGAGTACCATCTACAGTTGTAACAGAAATAAAACCTCACTTGGTATAAGGGAAATTCAGGTTTCGTAGGCGAGGTGGATCCTTACGGAAATGAAGATATCAAGCATGTAGTGTATACACATAAGAAGCTTCTTATTCAGTACAATAGAGACCAGGTGACCATTTTGTTTTTACTTCTTAATGCCTTGTTGCATATCAATATCTTGCATATCAATATCTGCAACTTAGTGTTGATAATCTAACTATACTCTCACTCCATTAGATCATTCATGTCCAACTGTATCAAGAGATCCCAAAGCCATTGGAGGAAGGAAAGGTCTTGGACATGACATTTTCTGTTACCTGGGCCCTGACAAACGTCAGTTATGCACAACGGTTCAATGTGTACCTGGGTTACAACTTTTTTGAGCATGAGGTACATACCTCTCTACTAGCCTATTTTATTAGGTATTTATAGCCTATATGGAGTTAGTCCCCATTAACTGCATATAGCTCTTCATGTTCCTGGCTCCTAAAACGTCTTTACTCCTTTTGCAGATTCATTGGTTCTCTGTTGTCAATTCTATCATGATGGTTATTTTCCTCACTGGATTAGTGTCTATGATTTTGATGCGCACTCTTCGCAATGATTACGCAAAATATGCTCGTGAAAATGACGATATGGAGACTCTGGTAAAGCTTTTTTTTCCAATTAATCAAGTATTTGCTTGAACCTATGTCCAATAGTATATCCTTATGGGAAAATTACTAATTTGGGGTGTGGTTGACTTCTTGTATAGGAAAGGGATGTAATTGAAGAGTCTGGTTGGAAACTTGTCCATGGTGACGTCTTCCGACCTCCACAAAATCTGGCTCTGCTTTCAGCAGTTGTTGGGACCGGTGCTCAGCTTGCAGCACTTGTTCTCCTTGTCATTATATCTGCCTATTTTCGAATGATGTACATAGAGTATGTTCGCAACCTAACTCATTAGACATACCAGATGTGAAAATTGTGGTTCTAGAGAGTAGAGACTGCATTTTTCTGTTTATTGACCCGTTAGGTTTCCTGCACCCAATAACTAACTGATATTATCCCATTATCTGTATCAGCCCCACTATGTGTTCTTTGTAATTAATTATGTTGATCATTTTCTATTTGAATGTAACTACTGCATGGATTTCCAATTGTGTCAAACTGGCTAGGTGTGTTCTATATTCTGGTTATATGATCAGCACCACTGCATTTATATTCTCCTCATTCTTTTCTAATGCTTCTGTAATTATTTATATGGCTTAGGAGAGGAGAAATTATTACAACCTTTATTGTATGTTATGCTCTTACATCATTCATCTCGGGATATGTGAGTGGTGGCCTGTACTCTCGTAACGCTGGTATGTGCTCCTCTGTCTGATGTCTCATAATCAAATTTAACTTGTGGATCATTTATCAATTTGAAGTTTTTTTATTCTTTGAATCTTTTCAGGTGAAAACTGGGTAAAGTCGATGGTCCCTACAGCATCACTTTTCCCCTTTTTGTGCGTTGGGATAGGGTTCATTGTAAACACCATTGCTATAATTTATGGATCCATAGCTGCTATTCCTCTTGGCACAATTATAATTGTTTTTGTTATCTGGGCATTTATCTCGTTGCCCCTGACCCTCCTTGGTACTGTTGTTGGAAGAAACTGGAGTGGTACGCCAGACAATCCATGCCGTGTTAACAATATCCCTCGTCCTATCCCTGAGAAGAAATGGTACCTTAGACCATCTGTAATTTCTATGGTGGGAGGTCTTCTGCCCTTTGGAAGCATTTTCATTGGGATGCATCTCATCTTCTCTTCCTTCTGGACCTACTGGGTAATTATTCTTTTTGGTATCTGGAAAAACATATCTTGAGATACTTCTTACGCGCTGTTTGTTCCTGGCATCTTATTAGCAATATTTTAGAGTCGTTTGTTTCTCTACATTGCTGGAGATTCCTAAGCGTGCATCTACTTAAATTTCTGCGATGTAGCTGTATATATTTTAGTTTAAAATGTTTTATACAGGGTATGATGTTGTTGTTGTTTTTATAATTTGTAATTCTACTGACCACCTTGACAATATTATTGACAGGTGTACTACTATGTGTATGGGTTTACGCTCCTCGTATTCATTGTTCTGATCATCGTCACAGTTTGTGTGACAATCGTGGGAACATACTTCTTGCTGAACGCGGAGAACTATCACTGGCAATGGACTTCATTCTTCTCCGCTGCCTCCACTGCTACATATGTCTACATATATGCTATATACTACTATCATGCAAAGACTAGGATGTTTGGTCTCTTCCAGACCAGCTTTTACTTTGGCTACACTCTTATGTTCTGCCTTGGTCTGGGTATCCTATGTGGTAAGCTCTCTTAGTTTCATTTAGTTGGTCTTTTTTGCATTTTACTAGATCTGTATATTGAGACCATACATGCACCTGTCATTAACTTGGGTCTTGACTCGACTTTTTCTTGCTTGATGTTCTGGAAACTCCAGGTGCAGTAGGGTATCTCGGCTCTAATTTGTTCGTGAGGAGGATTTTCAGAAATATTAAATGTGATTAAGTGCATGACACTGCACAAGAGAGGTTACTTAATGGAGTTTACCGTGTTGAGTTCTACAGAAGATGGTACGTTCATGGCAATAGTGATGAATAACTGTGAATGAACATTATACACTAGCATTGTATCATTGGAAACATTTGACCATCAAAATTCATGAAGCTATATATATTACAGTGATAACTTTAAAGACCCTTTGTAGATTCTTTTTACCTTGTGTAATCTATATGCTTTGTATAATTTCCCACACACATGTTGCTATACTGAAAGACTATTAGATGTTACATTCCTATGGAATAGATTTGCCTCTAAACTTTCGATTTTGTTCCTTCTTTTTCAGTTTTTTTTCTTCCTCCTGGGTACCAATATTCTGCTTATATGAGCCTCACAAAGCACAGCCAATTCCAAGTCCGGAAAAAAGATTGCAACCATTAGTTGACATATTAAGCCTTTCATAAAAATTATGTAAAATCATTTCCCCATTTAATAATATTAATTCTAAAATAAACATCAGCACTTTCTTTTTCGTAGTTTGACTTTTCTAAGAAATTTTTTAAGAAGTTTCAAAATATATGAATAGCTTTTAAAATTCCAATTTATTAAGCAATTCACGCTTTAACTTAATTTGATTTAATTTTTTTTCAACCACTATGCTTTTTATTTTTCATCATTAATGATGTACTAAACTAAGTCAAATTAATACTTCAAACTCAATATTTAATTTAATCAAACATAATCACATAATGAAGAACATGAAATGATCATGTAGAACACTCACATCCACTAAAATTTTTCTTTCTATATTTACTTTTAAGGCTAAACTGCACCCTTTTTCCTTTTTAATTTGTGGCCAGGGTGAACTGTCTTTCATTCAATGAATTTTTGGCCACTATTTTCAATGAGTTATACAGCTAGGAATTGACAATGAAAAGGTTGAAATAATTTTGCGAAAGATATCCACGCGCTCCATTCACACGAATCCCGTTAATTTGGAACCTATGCTCTTTCCTCTGCCACAAAATTCAGATAAGCCTTTTTGTTAATTCTCTTGTGTCATTATCGTGATAATGATGCTTAGAGTTCGTTTGGGTTAATGGATGAAAGGTATTCGATAAGTATCAAATCTTGAAAAATATTTTTAGTTGTTACAAATTAATTTTAAAAATAGATATTTACGTATTTGGATTGAAGCGTTGAAATTGATAATAAGCAATTGATATGTTTAATCAATACTTTTTCTATTAAAATGAATGAAAAGTCCTTATAGCTGTTTATAAAAAATATAATTTTGAAGGCGTTTTACCTAAAGAAGAACGAATGACAGAAATAGAATAGAGATATAATTAAAAAAAATTGTTTTAGGAAGAATATTTTGGAGATTATAAAAATTATTAAGGATTAAAATCGTAATTCTATTTAATAGGATCCCGAGGAAAAAAAAATTATTTCTACCGTGCTAAAACAATATATTGATGCCTCTAGTAAACCAAAGTCATCGTTTATTAGCTATTTTGCTTCACTTTCTTCTTTACAAATAAGAAATTGAAGATCTAGTTACGATTAGAAATCAACTTTCGATCGTTAACCAAAAGTACTTATAAAGTGTAAAACGATAAGATAAGGAGTTACAAATATATGACTTTTGGTTTATAAGCACGTGTCTTATAACTAAGCAAATTTAATGTTTAAGTCGCCTAAAATAAGTCAAAAAGTACTCATAAGTTCGCCAAATACCTTTTCGAGAAACAAGGATATATTAGGAATCTTATTAGTTAGTAAACAACACTTTTCAGCACGAATCCAGTTTAATTGGACATCAAAATGGGTGAAAACACCAAGTGAAAAAATTAAAACTTCTCCCTCCGTCCCAAATAAAATTAACAGCTAGGAATTGAAAAAAAGTTGAAAAATGAGATATCCACGCGCTTCAAGAAAACACGAATCCAAGTTATTTCCAACCTATGCTCTTTCATTAAAGAAATAGTCCTTTTTAATTTCTTGTGTCATTATCGTAAAAAATGCTAATAAATAGAGATAGTTTAGTAAACTCTATATTTTTATTGATTTCAAATTAATTTTAAAAATAGATATTTATTTTGGACAAGGAGTTTAATAAGAATAAGATTTTAGAGTTAAATTATTTTCAAACATAAAAAGAAAAATTCTTTTCCTTGGAGCAAACTAAAAAGGAAAAGTGCTCCATAAAACGGAATTAAAGAGGTACTGCTTTCTAGTATAATTTAATAATTTCTTTTGTTTCAATCATGTCTAATAATTATTGTTTTAAATTTATAAAATGTTTACCACATTCCATTTAATAATTATTATGTACCGTCTTAATTTATTTGAGGAGATTAAATAAGATTTTTGTATTTTTATTTTTGCTTAGAAGATAAAAATGGTTAAATGGCCATGATCCCCTATTTCAAAAAAAAAAAAAAAAAACCAAAAGTACTTCTAAAGTGAAAAAGATAAGGAACAAATATATGGTCTCTTGGTTTTATAAGCATGTCTTATAACTAAGCAAATTTAATGTTTAAGTCGCCCTAAAATAAGTAAAATCAAAAAATAAAGAAACAAAATATATTTCCGAATAAAACAAACCGACAATTGGTTTAATTGACATTAAATTTGAAAACCGATAATATTTGGTTTGGTTATGGTTATAAAAAAATAACCGAATAAATAACCGAAAAAAACCGATAATTATATACATAAAATTTATAATTATTTATATGTAAAGATATTAATTTGCTTTCATAAATAATTAAAGATATTTTATACCTTTTAATTATTAATTTAATTTTGGTTTATTATTTTTAAGGCTCATGTCTTAAAAGAATATGTCCCATTAACTCTAATAAGTTTTAAATAAGATTTAGAAAAGTAAAATTACTTTTCTTTTCATTTTACATAAAAAGAAAAATTCTTTTCCTTTAATAAAAAGGAAAAGTTATAAAAACCGTTAATAATTTCTTTTGTTTCAATCATGTCTAATTTATTTTTTAAATTTATAAAATGTTTATTGAAATTCCATTTAATAATTAATGTACCGATTAATTTATTTTAGAGAGATTATTATTTTATTTTTATTTTTTTTAGAAGATTTAAAATGGTTAAATGGCCATGATCCCCTATTTCAAAAAAAAAAAAAAAAAGGCCACCTCTTTGAAAAAAGATAATAAAAGGTCTCTGCCTTGGTAGGCCGTGCTTTCACGCCTTCTTTGCGTTCTTGGCTTTGGTTGCACAGCGTAGACAAGAAATGACGTTGCCTCGCCGCAAATCAACAAATCATACGAGTACTTTTCTTAAACACTCTTTCTATACGTATATTAATTACTATACTTACATCAAACTGAGATCTTGTTCAGTTGTTTGGTGTAGTATTAAGTGAATTCTTTTGACCTAACTTTGAGGAATTAGAACAATGATAAATATTCTTTCATTTTAATTAGATATTTCGAATTCCAATCATGAGGATAGATTTTGTTTCGTAAGAAACGCTTTATCACTAAAATAAATTTTTTTGACGTGAGTTTGAATTAATTAAATCCGTATCAGACATCGGATGAAAAATAAGAAAATACCACAAGTGCTTGTAGTAAGATGATAAGTATTCTCTCATTTTTATTTAAAGGCTTCGAGGTCGAATCGGGAGAATTGAGTTCCTTTTGATAAGAAATACTTCAAAAATAATTTTTCCCATGCAAATCCATATTAGTTGAAATTGCATCAAACACGGAAAACTAAAAGAAACACTTGAGGGATTGATCTTATCAAGAACCCCATTTTTTATATTACACTTGGAGGGCCTCATTTTTCAGAGCGGTTAAGCTTTGCAATAGGTAATTATTAGTAATGATATTACCTACGTTACCAAAAAACAATTAAAAGAAAAAGATAAAGTTTGATGCCAATTTGTTCAATGATATTTGGAATACGAAGTTTAAGAAAAAAGATGTCTCTTGACACATAAATTCATAAAATCCTAATATAGTATCTTTAGGAGTACAAGATTAAACGCAAAAATTAAAGTGGTTTCCCCGTATAGAAATATGCAAATCACCAAACAAATTAGGTAAGATGGAATAATTAGGTTTGTAAGATGGAATAATTAGGTTTGTATTCTAGTAAGTTTGTAATTTTGCACTCAATCTAAAGTGAAGTCACAATTAGTTGGTGTATTGCTTGATATACTCTTGTCTACCTTTTGACCTGAAAAGTTTATAACTACATTTAAGTTATATAAACAAAATTTATGAATGAATGATGGAATAATTAGGTTTGTATTCTAGTAAGTTAGTAATTCTGCATTTAATCTAAAGTGAAGTCACAATTAGTTGGGGTATTGCTTGATATACTCTTGTTTACCTTTTGATCTGAAAGGTTTATAACTCCCATTTAAGTTATATAAACAAAATTTATGAATGAATGAGTCCTTTTCTAGCAATTTAGGTTTTGAAAAAATCATAAAGCCGATCACCATTTCATTTTATTCAATTCGCTTATGATAAATTAAATATTTTCTCTTTTACAAACCAAATATTGATTTAGCCATCAGAATGATTTTAAATTTTTCAAAAAAAATTTTGTTTCAAAAATATTAAATTTCACAAAAGGTTACAAGATTAAGGTTGATTTCTCTCATAAAAGAGTAGTATGACTGAAATATGAGAGCCAGTTCATCTTATTTTTCAAGTGAATTTAAAAACTACATAAAACAATACTCCCTTCTGTCTCAATTTAAATATTTTACTTTTTTTTTTTTTGGATCTGTTCCAAAAAAAAGAAGCTCTATTTCTATATTTATTAAGTTCACTGTACAAACATTCCTATTTGACAAATTTAAAATAATAAGATTCAAAAAACATTTTAATATATTATACACGTCTTTAATTTAAACATTCCTAAACTTCTAGTCACAAATTTAAAATCATTTTAAAAAGTTTTTTTTTAAAGATTTTCAAAAAACATTTTAATATATTATACACATTTGAACAACTTTAAAAAGTGTTTATGATCATCAAAAGTATTTTAAAAAAGTGCTTTTGTTAAACTTTTTAATTTTCCGAAAATTATTTCGATACTCCCCAAAAGCATTTTTTTTCAAAAGCTTGCTTAAACACCTCAAAATAACTTATTAAAAAAATAAGATTTTAAAAATAAACTTGGCCAAACAGGCTATAAGTCACTTATAAATTGGAACGAATAGAGTAATATTTATAGACTAATAAAAAAAATTATTTTAAAAATTACATAACAAAAATTATAAAGTCCAAGTACAGTAATAGTTTTAGATCAAAAAGTAGTTTAATCACATTTAATAGTACTCCTCACTATTTTCTCCACACATAGAACTCAAATCAAAAGTAACACACAGTACCACCATTTCTATACCTATACGCTATACGAAAAGATAAACAACATATTTTATACCCAAAAAAGACACCCTTACTACTTCAGCTCCATCTTCTTCTTTAGCTCACTTAACCAAAAAAAAAACAAAAAATTCACCTGAACCAAAAACAAAAAAAAAACATTCACCGGAAGATAAAAATTAAGCGATGCAACGTGGTGGATTATCCCGTTACCGGTCAGCTCCAGCAACATGGTTAGAAGCACTTCTTGAATCCGAACCCGAAACCGAAACGGAACTAGTCCTTAACCCTTCTTCTCCTATTTTCCACACACCCAATAAACCACCACCTCACCCATCAACTACTCAGCAGCTACCGGACATTAAACCGGTAACCGGTGGCGGCGATCTGGGCGGTGGTAGTAGTTTTCTAAGACAGAATAGTTCCCCGGCGGAGTTTCTTGCACATATTAGCTCTGATGCTTACTTGTCAACTTATGGAATTCCCTCCAGTCTCGAATTTCTTTCTTCATCTCACCCCACTAAGCGACCTAGAGAAGCTGATTCCGATACTTCACCAAGAAAATTGGTTAGTATATTACACTTAAAAAGTTTATTGTCCATGAATGCCCTTGGTTTTAACTTTGCACGGAATTTAAGGACTAAAAAGAGATTTTTAAATAAGATGTGTTTAATTTACTGAAATGACCTTTGAATCTTGTAATTTTAAATTTGTCCACGTAACCCAAAAGGTCTATTTTTAATTGTCCCGGAATGCGAGGGGTTGATTTCTTGGATGGTAGCTCAACTAACAGTGTTGTTATCTCATTAAGTAACTCTTCTTCGATTTCAATTTTTTTAAACAAAGAAAGTGACTTTCCGAGAAATAACTAATAGTTGAGTGACCGTTTAAGAAATCAATTCTGAATGCGAGTTAGTATCAATTTTCTTTAGGCAGGCACGGAGAAATTTTTTGTAAATGAGTGGAGGGCACTTGGTCTGCTTGGATATATTTCTAGTATTTATGCTAATCATTTGGATTTTAGTTCATTTATTGAAGGGATAATATTTGTTTGTGTTGATTTCTCAAATGGTCACTCATCCAGTAGTTATTATCTCAGAAAGTCACCTTTCTTCTTGACTCTAATTTCCTTCAATAATGAAAGTGACTTTTTGAGATAATAACTAAGTATTAGTTAAGTGACCATATGAGAAATCAACTCTATTGTTTTGATCCGCTTGTTTTGTCTTGCATCTTTTACTTGCTGTTTTATGTGTTTTCTTCGACTGTGTATAAGATGCTTAGCATACTACCTTGCTTTCCCAAAGTAAGCTTCGAAATTTTTTGTGTCAAAGTTATTTCAAGCTTGGAAAGTATTGACTTTTACTTGTAAATGTTTGTAAATTAACATGGTCTTGAATATTCATCTCATTCGAGATGGAGTACATGACTTGACTTTGCTTAAAATCATTTGTGTCTACCCTTTGTATTGTGTTTTATGTCTATTCTAATGACATTGTTGAAAGCATTTTTTTCCCTGTAAGATCATCTTTCTACTTGGATGGAAATGTTCCTTGGTTTCCTGAAATATTTCTGATCTTCTATAGGTTTCTTTTTATTATTTCTGTCTGGATTGATTGTCAAGTATTCTGGTTGTTGTTGTCCAAATATAACCAATTCCGAAAGATCAGTATACATGGATAATGTAATTTACTCCTCAAAATCAGTAATGAAAAATTATTACTAGTTAATGACATTGTCAACCAATAGTTGTCAGAAACAGTTGTGCCTAAACTTTGAAGCTAGTCTGTCTAATGTGTGAATGATCTGACGTTTTTTACCTCTCCTGAATCTCTGTTCTCTTTATTAATACTTACATACTTAAGGTTGTTTGTGTTTGAGAGGTGTAGAAGGGAGAGCCAAGTCGGCAGTTACATGGTTCTGGTGGGTCACTGGATGCTGAAATGGAGAAGCTTATGGATGATTTGGTGCCTTGTAAGGTCCGAGCAAAGCGTGGTTGTGCCACCCATCCTCGCAGCATAGCGGAGCGGGTAAAGCATTTTTCCTTTTTTTTTTTTTTTTGCCCTTCTTTCTTTTTGTTTGTAATTACCCGTGTTTATCGGTAATTTAAATCGCTTGTAATTCTCTTGTGCAAGGTTCGTCGAACGCGTATAAGTGACAGAATTAGGAAGCTTCAGGAACTGGTGCCAAATATGGACAAGGTAAGTTATTTATGGGAGCTCCTTGTACATCTTTTAAAGTTAATGCATAAATAGCAATTTCATGAGGGCTTTGGCTTGTACTAGTTTGAGGGTTTTGGCACCTATTATTTTCACACTTCCATCATGTCTTCGTCTACAGGAAAAATGATGAACAAGACACCCACCTTTAATGTCAAATTGATATCTTCTTCTTTATGACATCAATGGTCCTAATGGGTGAGTCCACCAAATGCATAAAGAAAAGTAGCTATGAGGAATAAAAAACAATACTTTATGGCATTTGAATCCAGTTTTGCTGATCACAGCTAATTCTGTATAACATTGTTCAATCTTAAAGATGATTTTAGAAAATTCTTAGAACAAATCGTCCAAGTTTCAGCCATAGTTAAAAGGCAAACGCTTTTTGAATACCAATAAGTCCCTCCCAAATTTCCTATTGGGTTGATTATGGTCAATGTAATACTCGCCATTTGAGAGATAAGTTTGTATGTATTCACCAAAGTTCAACATCATTAGAGTCCGTCTAATCTTTTGAAATTGTAAGAAATAAGACAATTTCTGTTTATCTTGGTTGAATGTCTCCTTGCTTATGCCAAGCCAGTTGTGATGAACTCACAATAGCCATGTAACATAAAAAACCGAGTTTTTTGCTAAACGAAGCTCTAATCTCGAATTTTTCAAAACTCAGCTCTCCTGTTGCCAGTTGAAGTAAAGGAAGATCTTAGGCAGACTTGATCTATTGATTGGTTCGATATTTTAGAAGATTACTCTATAAGTTGTTTGATATGTTAGATATATTTTTTGCTAGGATGAACATGTCGGGAGTGCCAAAAAGTACGGTCAGAGTGTCATTTCAAAAAAAGTATATTGGTCAAACATCAGTTACTATGTGGGTTAAAATGAAAGCCAGATTTAAGCAACAATATATTCCCACACTCTAAAAAATCTAGCCAATAGATCAATTGCTTAACCTTAAGCAATGACCACTAATATCCCCAAGTGGGCCTTGATTCCATGATCTATAATTTAAGTCTTTGTTAAAGAATCCGTATAGGTTATTGTTTCTAGTTGTTTCTAGGTGTAAAGTCCTTACTTTATAAAAGATGAGTTTTTATCTAATAGATCAAGTGCTTAACCTTAGGCAATGACCAGTACTATCACCAAGTACATCTTGATTTGATCTACAATTTAAACCTGAGTTAAAGAATCCATACATGTTATTATTTCTAAGTGTATAAATGAGTCTTTAGCTACTCTACAAAAAAGAATGAGTTCTTAGTAAGAGCAAAGAGAGCATTCACCTGTTTCTTTATAGAATGCACACCAAAATATCTGAAGAGTTCTAGAAGTAATTTAAAATCTCTCCCATTGATGGACGTTCAATATTGGAGAATACATTAGCTTACATTTGGCTTCTTAAGGTATCTTAGAGTTTAAGTAGTACAACACCTCCTCTTTAGTCTCTGTTGCTTCTCTCTCACTGCTATATCAGTTGTCGAGCCCTGCCGCCATTGAACTTCTTTTTGACCTCAATATTAATTTGGATGATGTCCTGATTTATCCCTAATTCTTATTTCATGTCTATGGGATCCTTAATGTTTTGACTTCACTAAGAAATATTGCCTTGGTCATTTTGGATATTTTTGGGCTGGACAAGATGTCATGTATGTGGTTAGTGAGGATCAACAGTTAAGAAGGAACATAAACAAAAAAGAAAAGTTATCTTACAATGATGTGATAGTTTATGGGTCGTAAAATTTGGATTTCTTTGATTAAGAATGAACTGGTAAAACTAAGGTTTAAAATAAAATGATACACGAACCTGCATATTTGTGGTGAACTAGAAAGTAACTCAATACATGCATCACTTTACAGTGAACTTGCTGCAAATAGATTGACTGATTTATCCCTAGTTATCTATGCTGTTCTTATTGTACTTCATTCAATTCATGACTGACATTGAGTTTTGCCATCCACAGCAAACCAACACAGCTGACATGTTGGAAGAAGCCGTCGAATACGTCAAGTTTCTGCAGAAACAGATTCAGGTATTTCATGGATTCATGATCAAGTGATTGAATATCCCGAAACTCACTGGAAAAAGGAAGTGAGTTAGAAAAAAGGAAAATAACTTGGACAAAAAGAAATTAAGTGGTGTAGTCAAATATTTTCTGTCGATAAACTCAGAAACAATAACCAGTTGGCTCCTCGCTTCTGTACATTAGCAGAAAAAATGAGTCAACGCCAGGCTCATGCAGTTTCTTAACTGGTCTCCTTTATCCTGTTTCATTTCTGCAAAGAAATTGCTTCCAGTTTCTGATTAATTACATTCGAGTTATTATTTTATGAGATCTTTAAATATAGTAAATAGTTATGTCACATGATTTGATTAATGGTAGTAAGTTAGTTACTGGTCTAGTGAATATATACTTAAAAGAGGTAGCACTTGGATTTTTACTATTGTATCTAAGGGTGGTTTCATTTTAGAACATCTAATCCTGCAGGAACTTACGGAGCATCAGAAGAAATGCACGTGCTCAATGAAAGATCAATAATGAGAAGAAGAGAATTCCACTAGCGTATATAGGCAATAGTTTGCTTAGATGCATGCACTTTTAGATATGGTAATTCACTCCTCTATATCCTATTCGTCTTCATGTGTAGATATTATTGGAAATTCACAAGAGCTTTGCTACTTTAGAATCCAGAATCAGCTTGGTTTTTTAGTATTAAATTTAGGTTGTACTCTTTTCTGGTATTAGTTGTATCATGTTGTATATGTAGTGTCAATTTGCTTAATAGTCGAATTTCTGCGGCAGAAACACTTCACTTTCTGAAGATGTAATCATGATTTGTAGACCTGTCATGCTGAAAGCAAAATCAAATCAATAAATATTGTTGCATCAGAGTGGATTTTTAACAGTTGGATCTCTTGGAAAGGCAAATTCGTTAAGTTTTTTTACCAGGAAAGTTACATTTTTATTTATGTTTCTCTTTTCATGTTAACGGGTTGGGGGATTTTGTACTTTTAGGATTTATTGTTCAGATACTGCATGCCCAATACTTGAATGTTTATTGAAGTCCATGTAGATACTTTTCTTAAATGTGCAGTATTACATTGTCTTTGCAAAATGGGGCTATTTGAAATCTTTTCATTTTTTTTGATTGTGCACTTTACATGGTTGATACTATAGGATTTTCTTTGATTATTGATTATTTATAACTAGTTAAAGATTTAACGAGGTTCAGTTTCTTTATTTAAAAATATACTTGGGTTTAAAACTGAATGTATTGACCGTGTTGATCTGAATACCTTATTGACATTTCTCATGTTATCTTTGATTTTGAGGTTTAGGACTGCGTAAGAATGTTCTCTTAGCGGCTGATTGTAAATGTTGATAAATGCCTGTTAAGCATAGACACTTTTGAGATGAGTTTAATAGTAATTGAATGAGGCAGCAAGCTTTGCATGTCTACTAATAAGAGTAGACTGGGAAAAAGCTCATTGCAGGTTTACTAATGAGAGTAATCGAATGAGGGAGCAATTTTTCTAGTATTAGTTGCATATGCAAAACTGAAATTAGTAGGTTAGTGTCATCTGCTGGAAAGAGCAGGTCTTCATACATCATGTCTGCTTGGGAAGTGAGGAAGAGCTGAAGAAATTATAATTTGTAACTTGTAACATGTATATTATTCTTCTGTGCTATGGAGAAAAGGCAACATCCACATATACATATGTACATAGTATATCATAAACAGTGTTATTGCAGGGACCAATTGCCAGCTATTCACTCTGTGCCCCGGTGAGTAACCTTCTTATTTGTACACATCATAGGTATTCCAACATTGATTTTAGATGCTTTCTCTTGCTAGATTTGATTCAGAATATGTTGTGCGTAACTGGCATTGAGAAACCAGTGGTGATGCATGACTTTGTAAGGAAAACCGACATTAGGCTAATTATCACTCTCTGGATTATGAAAGATGAAATGCTGTATGCAACTATGTACTGACGGTGTAAACATATTTACACAATTATGTTACTTTTAAGGGATAGTTACAGGTAACTTTTAATAATTAGTAATGATTGGTAAACTGGAAATACTTTTAAGCTGCCTTCTATTAGAGGTTCTGGTGGTGCTGAAATTACATTGTCAGTGTTTCAACTTAAATTCATATTTATTTTTACATTATGCTTTGCTCTTGGATTGCAATTCTTCCTGGTTCATCTATGCTTCAGTTTTAAGCTTTTGTAACAATAATGTGTGTCATGTGAATACTGCATTGTTAATGTTCTTGAAAGCTTTCTCGAGGACAGAGGCTTCGAGTTGAGATTCATCTTTTGATGAAATGAATACCTGTATTTAAATGGACATGAAATTCTATGGGAAGTTCATGAGGCAATTAGGGAGGGAGGGTGTGTGTCATTGCATAATAAAAACAAAGGAAATATCTATTTAGTTTATGTTATATCTTACATTCTAAAGAATTTTTCTATTGTTTCAGATAGTGTTTTGTTGAATCTTGTTTGCTTATTTTTCCATTATTCTGCCAACAACATATATAAAAAGTCGATTGATCAAATCTTCAGTATGCAAGCTATCATAAAGAAATGAGTAGAGTACAATTACCTACTATCAGAAAGACTTGAAAAAAAAAATGTTTGGGGGAGCTGGTCCTATGGATAGTGGTGAAAGAAAGTTGTGGTGGAGGGGGAGTGGGGAGGCAGATCAATTCCTGAACTTAAATGGTACAAGGTTGGAAGGTTCAACATCAACACTCCTCTTACTGGAATATTTCATAATGAAGATATAATATACGAGTCTGTTTGGAAGAGTACAAAAGACTTATTAAAATACAGTTGATTCATATGTAAGCTGGTTCTTGTGTCAAGGGTCTACCGGAAACAGCCTCTCTACCTCCCAAGTAGGGGTAAGGTCTGCGTACACTCTATCCTCTCCAGATCCCACTTTGTGGGATTTCATTGGGTATGTTGTCACATGTAGGCTGGCAGTGTGGTGACTTAGGTCCTGTTCGTTCGTTCGTTTGTTTTCTAAGATTAAGGTGTCTAAATTTGAAAATATATTTGATTATTAAGATATTGTATCTACATCTGGATACTAGATAATTAAGATTGTTTTTTCGTAGCATTTAGATGTGTGTAATTCATTTTTATGTCAATTTTTCTTTAGAGAAAATCTTAATATATACTGTTAATAAAATTTTTGTTCAATGAAGCTCACTTGAAAAGTAGGTGGTGGTGGCGTTCGACATGGTTGTGAGGTAGAGCTGGTCGTGGTGGTTGGTGGAGGTGACTGGTAATAGTGGTTATGTCATATTAGTAGCTTGTGGTGGTTGTAAGATGGTCGCTGATCATGATAGTTAGATGGTGATAACTACCCGTGGAGATGGTTAGCTGTGATATGTATTGTATAGAGTGGTTTACAAGGTTACTTTTGGAAGATTTTGCCGTGCAACATCTTAATGATTTTAAGAACATGTATAAGATCATGAAAGAAAAAAAAAAAGCGCACTTAATATGTTGCGAAATAAAGGACTCAAATTTTACCCCTATTAAGTTGGAAAATGGAAACAAGTGAGGCTTTTAAAGTTATCTTAATCAATGAAAGTAGTAGGATAATGGAAAGAAATTAAAAAAAATTACCTAGTCCAAATTGAAAAAACTACTCTAATTAAGTACTACTTTTTTCTTTTTTGGGAGTGAGGCCTAGAGGAAAGAAAGAAGTTCAATGTGACTGTAGGAGGGCCAGGTCACCTAAATTTCTTTCCATATAAAGCCAACCACCAATCCAAGACACTCCTTTCGTCTCAAAATATTTTTTATCGTTCTTACTAAAAATATTTATCTTAAAATATTTATCGTTTTATTTATTCAAGATAAAATTAAGTAAGTTTTTCCCATTTTACTTTTATATTCATTACATGAGCTGATTTTATGGTTTACATACCAACATTTAAGAGATTTCATCATTAATGGAGTAAATATTTATTGAGGAAAGAGAACATGATGAAATATGTTAAGAGGGTAAAATATTCAAAATGCTATTCTTATAAATGATTTCTTAATCGCCGTGTAAATGAAAAATGCGACAAATATTTTGAGACGGAGGGAGTAGCATTACTTTCTCTTTTTTGGTAGAAGTTCAAAAGATATTTGATCCTTAAAAATTGTTCAACACTGTGTGTTGAGTCGAAAACGGTATGCATAACTAATCAATTTGTTCATTTTGGAAGGATAAACAAATTGTAAGTAATTGATAAGTGGAAAAAAAAAAAAAAGAACTTTAACAATTTAAAGTTTCACAAATACACTGTCAAATTTACGTATAATGTTTTCATTTACTAAGTAGTAGAGTTTATATTTCCATATTTTTTTTCCCGCATTTCTATGTCTTAAATTTGTAGTAACTTTTTCAGACGCTAAATTGGTGTTTAATTTGCACTATTAACATTTCTTCTAAGATTGATGTCATACCGCGAAAAGACTTTGAATTAATCTTTATTAATGTCTTTACGTCTTTATTCGATTTAAAAGATCGAACAAATGTTTATACCAAGAAATTCTAAAGTAGGTAAAAATCGCAGGGATTAACACGATCTATATAACTAGGTAGTACTTTAGTTACGCGTCATTTTATATATCTATAATTACTACTAGGGATGAATGTGAAATCTGCACTACTAACACGGATGAGAAGATGAATCTTGTTGCTATTGCCATCAAGAGTGAAGAAATGAAGATAAGGGCTGAGAATAGGAAGAAGGAAATGAAATTGCTCCAACTGAATTCTTGGAGGATCCAGAAAAGGTGAATCATATGAACACGTAGGATTTACCATTTTATATTGCTTCTCTAAAAATGAAAATCAAGAAAGTTAAAAGAGCTACTCAATATTCAACAGCTGAAGTTGAAAAGAGCAATTGATGATTGAAAAGGTCATTTTCTTAAAATGGAATATCTATCTTAATTAGTTTCATGTATGTCATTTCTATTAATGAAAAAGTTTGATATACATAAATTTCTTTCAATTGAGTAAGACCTTAGGAAAAAAAAAGATCTTAACATTTTTAGTCAGCCTCTCAAAAGAAATTCACACACCTAGTTATAATAGGTTGTAGGTGTCATTGAAAATACACTGATTACACTATGTATACTGATTAAGATTGTAAACTAGGAATTATGATTTTTTTTTATTTTTTATTGTGGCTTTATTGGGCTGATGCATACATTAAAAGTCGGGTGATGGAAAGTAATGGACTTGGGATGATTTACAAGAATGGTCCTGAAAGTGTGTGGTCTTGAACTTTCGTGAGTATCTCGCTAAACAATTGTGTAGGAATCAACAGAAAAGGCAAATCCCTTATGATACACCAGATCCAGTTCGGTTATTGATAGAGTGAATAGATCTATCATTTCTTTAAATCTCTCTTCTGATTCAAAATCGTAGTGTAACGTGTATCCTCCCCTGTTCCGGTCATGAAATAAGATGAAATAAATCAAAAAATGAATTTTTGTTCAAGAATGAAATCTTTCACTCGATTCATACATGCGTATTTATGCAATTTGTCCGATTCATCCAAGTTAGTGCCACATAAACTTCATTAGCGATCAAGATTATTTAAAAATTGGTATTTTAAATTGGACAAATATATGAAATTTTAACTCGTACTACTCTATTAGTAAATAATACTAGATGATGGCAAGCCCATGCAAGCAAGGACCCAACACGAAAAATGAGCCACTTTAATGTTAAAATTATGAAAATTTTATAAATATAATTACAATTCAATCCATTCAAATAGTATTTGTTATTGTCCTATAGTTTCAGGGACATAATACGTCCTTTTATATTTTAAAAGCAATCATTTATACCTTCTAAGACAGTCAAACCTCTCTATTATTGCCATTCGTTATAATAGCATTTCACTATAATAGTCTGATTTTCTCCGGAACCGATTTTTCATGTTATATTTTATTTCTCTATAACAACATTCTACCTATAACAACAATGATATTCATTATAGCGGCACACTCCTTGTAAAATTACCTCTCTCTATAATGCCTATACTCAAATATTGTGTAATAATATTCTGTAAGAAATATATTATGTATAAAAATAAAATATTAAAATATTTAGGATAATCATTAAGGAAAAACTATTGAATTCCTGCTGAAAGTTTGGACAAAAATTTCCGTTAATTCAAGCACTATATTGTCACTAAGAGACTAGAATTTACGAAACAACCTACAATTGTAGAATTCTTACGTCAAACTTGAAATATTTAAATTTTCAATTAATTTTAAATGCATATATTCCTTAGATTTTAATTCCTTATCGGTACGGTACAACTAGTTATGGATTTATTAGTCACTTTAGTTTTTAATTAATGAAATATGAAAACTAATTAAGTACAGGAAATAAAAATAAAGTTTTGCGTACTTTTATTTATAACAGCTAAATGAGATCCAAACATCGAATGCCAGTATACATGCATAACAACACCTCACTATAGCGGCCATGAAATTTTCGGACAAACGCTGCCATTATAGAGAGGTTTGACTGTACTATGAAAATCCTACACCTTAACCCTTTATGAATATATTTGTAACTAAGTATATTAAAATATAATTATTAAAAATAAATTAGAATCATAAATAAAAAGCTTTTATGAATTTATTGTATGAAATTTTAATAAAGAAGATAAATATTTTTTTTGAATATCTTTATTCACGCATTTGATTAAAATAGAAAATGAACATTTTTGAATCATGTATAACTTAAATAAGATATACCAACTATTAGTACTAATGTATTGCACTTTAAACATTTTTATTCATAAGATATAATTTTTTTTAAATATTTATCATCACATTTTTATTATTCTATTAATGACAATAACCAAATATGCAAGTAAAATTATTATACCTTAATCTCTATAAAATTTCTTTTGAATGAAACAAAGTAGCAAAGCTTACCTTAATATTTATTATATTTTACGCTTAAATAAATGGAACAATAATTAATCCCATAAATAGAAAGAGAACAAAAATGAATTCTGATTTCCTTGAAAACTAAAGATAAAGTTGTTGATGACGCGTACGAAAAACGTGTTTGCTATTTGAAGGCTGAAGCAAAATCCACCAATTTTCATAGAATATTAGTGTTGCATTAACAGGAATCAGGGGCGAAGCTACATGCGGCGTGGGGTTCGGACAAACCTATTAGCTTTTGCATAGACTCGA
Source organism: Lycium ferocissimum (assembly GCF_029784015.1). Classification (NCBI taxonomy): domain Eukaryota; kingdom Viridiplantae; phylum Streptophyta; class Magnoliopsida; order Solanales; family Solanaceae; genus Lycium; species Lycium ferocissimum. The sequence continues at coordinate 27,975,845 of NC_081345.1, read as the reverse complement.
TATTTATATTAAAAATTTCAGTAAATATATATAATTATTACGGTTCGGACTCACATATGAAAACAAACAGTTGGTTCAGCAGTAAAGAAGTGGCCAGGTAAGACCTTGTGCCATGAGTTTGTGGGTTCGAAACCTCTTTCAACGGTTTCCGTTTTGTTTTTTGCTAAGAAGACATATATGTGCAGTTTTTTTTTTTAATCTAACAGATTGTTTTCTTCCCTGTACATTCTTCTCAATATATATATATATATATATATATATATATATATATATAGATTTTTTAATTTAAAAAAAAAAAACAAAACATAAAATTGACATCTAAACAAAGTAAAAATCACGTTCGAGTGCAATTGTAATGATAATGTTGATATTTATCTAGTGTTTAAGTTGTTGGTTGTTCTTTTAAATAGATAGTGAGTATTGGTACTCGTTTGTTAGTTCGGCGGTTATTATATATTAGCTTGAGGTCGTTGTCCAGTCTTAAAATTTCGAACCACAAATCTCAAATTATGGTTCGGCTTCTGACAAGAATACCCATTACTTAAATTTTATAGACAAATAGCACACATGTAGCTCCTGCCTCAGACCCACTCTTCTACAATTGTAGAAAAGTATAGAAAGATGTTGATTCTACGTAGACTTAATTATCTATTCTATAGACGTCATTATTTTAATTTTAATTTGAGAAATTTAGAAAGAGTGAAATAATGAGTTGATTAACAAATAGGCATAAAATAGAGATAGAGAACTTTTTTTTTGTTATTTTTTCGAATATGATAAAAATTATTGGGATCTTGGGCATCATTTGATTTTTCTATTATAAAGTATATTTAGTTATTCTTTACTTTGTATTTTTTTCACGATGTATAATGCCCCTCATGAATACCTTTATTTGTGATTACTTAAATTGAACACTTAATTGTACTTCTCTCATTATACAAATTAATTGTCAAAATAATAATAATAGTTTTTCAGAAATATATGTTTGAACTGATAATGTTCTTTTTTAGTAAGTCACTTTTGATTATCTTATTTGTTACAATCAATTAAAATACCATTTGCCTCTTTCGAATAGTTTGTGTAAACTCAAACTATAACGTAAAATATAAATAGATATGAACAAATATATGTCTACATCTGTCAATGCCACAATTAATTATATCGCTTCTTTCGCCTCTCTCGATTACACTGTTCATACAAAAAAAAAATACTAAATTAAATAATATTTAAGTAAATTAGCAGATAAAAATTAAAAATAGAGAATTCTAGTTTAAACATACAAAATTGAAGATTAACATCTATCATTAAATAAACAGAAAAGGGTTAAAAATACTCTTCAAGTATATGAATTCATCATATATGTCCTATACTAAAAGTTTGGTCCAATTATGTACTTACTGTTGATTAATTGGGCCAAAAAAGCACTTATTTCAACCAGAACTTAACTGCAGGCATATTGAACCTACACACATCGTGTAAGGGCATGTTTGATCCAATTTGGTTCCTAACTGTAATTATGCAATAACTTGCGAAATTGTGTTTATGAAGCAACTTGATTAAATTGTAGTAAATTTTCTCACCAATTTAAGGCATCACATAGACACATTCTAAGCCATTTTATGAGCAATTTAACATGTCATTTTGTACAAGTTAAATTAAAAGTTCTAGGTAAAGATACAATAACCATGATGTCATACGAACAACAAACAACAACATACCCAATGTAATTTTATAAGTGGGCCTGTGGAGGGTAGGATGTACGCAGACTTTACCCCTTCCTTTGTGGGGATAGAGAGATTATTTCTGAAACAAGAAAATTCATTGCATTTCAAACCATAAAATATCTTTACATTCCATCAAATCACCAGATGCCATAAGATTCCATCAAATTACAGATGCGGTTACATAGCATCAAAATAACATAACTAAACTTGCTTCAAACCAAAAATTGTCTCTGTGTTCCATCAAATCACCTAATGCCATTAGATTCCATCAATCCTGAACATGTAAAAATTTTCTTTTTAATTAAGGAGATTAAGAACTAAAAGAATTTGCTTAGCAGACTTTTAATAATCTTTCAATTAATTGAGAAGCATGTCATTTAAATTTAAGTTCTCACGTTTTAGTATTATTTTTCGGACAAAGTAGGGACTACCATAGCATTTGCTTAGTCACCTGTCTTTCCGTTAGTCTCTCCCAATTTTGATGGTTGATGAAATCTAATGACATTTGGTGATTTGATGGAATATAAAGATATTTTGTTGTTTGAAGCAATGTAATTATCTTTTTTTTGTTTATGACATTTTGATTATTGCATCTTTACCTAGAACTTCTAATCTAAATTGTATAAAATGGCGTGTTAAGTTGCTTAAAAATGAATCAGAGTGCGCTTTATATGATGCCTCAAATTGGTTAGCAAATGCATTACAATTCAATTAAGTTGCTGCATAATTACATTTAGGAACTAAATTGGAAATTGGAGCAAATAAGTCCTTATACTATGCGTGTAGTATAACCTCGGTTAAGTTCAGAATATTTCCCAATAAAGTAATGGTTGAGACATAATCGGAACAAACTATTAGCGAAGAATAAATATGATGAATTTTACGTCACTTTAGGATATTTTGATCCTTTTTCCGCTAAACACAAATATCAAAACCTATCATTTTTTTCCGGCAAAAGTCATAGATAGCCCCCCAAACTTTGCCACATATTCCTCTGAGATACCTAAACCGAGGTAATTGTCGACTTGAACCTAAACTAAGTACAAATTTGATTCCATCGGGCACCTTTTTCATAATAATCAGCAAAATTAAGAGAGTGTATTACACTCTTCATGACGTGACAACTTTCTCAAATGAAAACGTGACACGTGGCGGTGGGGTCCATCATAGTAATTAAAAAATAAATTATACCCCCAAATTTTCATCTCCTTGCCCCCCCCCCCACCCAACTGGCCGCCGCACCACCACTGGCCGCCGCACCACCACCCCAACCGCCGTCCTCCCACCCCACCAATAATTTATTCCCCTTTTCTTCTCTTATTTAGGTCTATCAATGTCTTTACAAGACCCACCAACCTTTAAAGTTCTTGCTAAATATAAGTTAATCAATGAAAGGTGAGATAAAAAAAGAAGTCATAGTAATGGTGAATCCCTATTTTTTCCGGTGAATAAGATGTTAATGCTACTTTTCAGATCTAAAAAGGACAAAGAAAATGGTGGTAAGAAATAACATCCAATTCACAAATTAATTTTATATAAATAATTAAAAGAAATCAAGTGTTCTAATAATGAAGAAGAAGAGAAAAAAAAAAAAGGAAGAACAAGAAGAAGAGGACGTATAGTGGAGGAGGAGAAGAAGAGAAAAAAAAAGGAAGAACAAAAAGGAAGAACAAGAAGAAGAGGACGTACAGTTGAGGAGAAGGAGAAGAGCAAAAAAAAAAAAAAAGGGGGAAGAACAAGAAGAAGAGGAGAACTTACAGAAAATTTTGGGCGAAAGGGAAGGGGTGGGGTGGGGTCAGGGGACAGACGGGCCGGGGGGCGTGGGGGGGCAGGTGGGTTAATTTTTATTTATTTATCTATCAAATTTTATTTAAAAGAAATAAAAATTTTAATCAAGAAAAAAGAAAAAAAGGGTTGTCCACGCGCTTAATAAAAAGTGGACTCAATTGCTGCGCCACGTAGGCGCCACATAGGCAAAAGGTATCCAGTGGGTCGAATTTGGTCCTCCAGTTTACAGACAATCTTCGATTTACGACTGCAGAAGAAAATGTGACAAAGTTTAGGAGTTATCTATGACTTTTGCCTTTTTTTTTTAGCACCAAATAACACTGTACCATACCGAAGCTAATACTGCAAAAAGAAAAAAGGAGTTCTTTCCAAATTTAGAAATTTTCTGAAATGGAAATAATTCCAAAAGGAGAGGAAGTTAATGCTCCACGTTTGGACTACAATGTGCCTACATAGAACACTCTTCCAAGTAACACATATGGTGGCCTCCTTCTTAATTGGCTTACAAAAGGTGAGAAAGTAACACTTGTCAAGTGACATAACAAGTGGATCTTTTTTTTTTAAAAGAAAAGAAACTTAGAAGCCAATGAAACGTGAGCAAATTCTACGTCCTCTAAGCAACTTTTGTTCATTTCCTTTTGTCAATTGACACGGAATTTCTTATTCACAATTTTGCCGAGCACAGCGCTTTTCAAGTGATTAGTTGTTGAATTTTTATTTGATTTTTGTTTCCTTTTTCTTGAATTGTTTTGATACTTATCTTCTAACGTTTAAGAAGACAACTTGCGCGTAGATACAGATTCAGAATTTAAGCTCTAAAGATTCAACTTTTTAAGGTTCTTAATTTGAACCCATTGTATTTTAATAGTTATCGGTTCATGTCTATTATTATCGCAATTTTAATAAAATTTTACACATAAATTTATGTTTCGCGTAAAAAATTAAGGTTAAATTAAACCCCTACCTACCATACTACATCAGCCACTGCTTGCGTGCACATAAAAAGAACGCCAAAATATATATTTTATGATAGTATCAGAATTACTCTTTAAATCCCTTGATGCGCACCGGTCACCGGTGACAGAGCTAGCTAGGGTACAGCAAGGAGATCATTCGAACTTCTTCATCCAAAATTATACCATTTATATAAATTCAAGACTAATTTTTTTGTGTATATATATAGTAAAATATTGAATTCTCTTATCTTTTTCACATAATTATTACTCATTTATATTTTGAATTGTCTTAGTAGAAATTTTAGCTCTACTGCTCATCACAAATAAAAACCGTTATTGAAAATATCAAAGTTACTGAAATTATTAGAGAAGGAAAGTGCGGATGGGCCAAATTAAATAATCAAGGCAGACACAAACTATACCATTATAATTTATTTTGAATTCAATATTTATGACGCGAAAGATTAATTCAAATTACTGAAATTACTAGAGGGAAAGGATGGAACAGCCAAACATAATCAGGGCGGATGTAAACGATACGGTCGTTGTTCGTTGAAATCCAATATTTTTGACGCAAAAGATAAAACTTATAATAGTAGAAAATGCAACAAATAATAAACGTAAGCTCATGATTTTAACAGTATTTCGTTCTCTTAAATTCTTAATTTTTTACACGCTTATTAATTAGTGGAAGATAGTTACCTCATTAAAATTCATAAGGTAAGCCTAACCCCCTTACTTGCACTTCTTCCTACTAAAGATTTTTATTATTAGTTAAAATTAATATAACTACCTAAGGCATAAAAAACAACAATAACAACATATACAGTAATCCCAAAAGTTCGTGAAAATTAATATACTTGCTCTATCTGTGAGAGTAGAGAAGCTAATTGCTTCTAATAGCCCCTCAACTCAAAAAACCATTTCAAAGCACTTCCTAAAAGAAAAAACACTAGAGTGAAGAAGCTTATAAGAAATAATAAAAGAAACATCACGTAACATTTCAAAAAACGAAACAATAACAACAGCTAAATAAGAGCACAAAAGAGCATTAAAATCCATCTGAAGAAGGCACATTGTGGAGAAAATATTGCGACTCAAGAAGTCTACAACTTATGTTTAACAACATAATTCACAACTGCGAGTGAAAAACCAATCGTGCAATTTGTCGTACCAGATTTGCGCTGATCAACTTGTTTTGCAACATCACCATCATAATGATAAACTGACGTACGGTTTGAATTAAAATTCTTACACAATCAAGTACAAGAATAAACTCTGAAAAAAGTAAGCACAAAAAAATTAAAGACTTAAGAGTATATGCTTTTACATGCAAAAAATTACAGAGGGGACACTACTAGATGGCTGGCTTTGTTGATGTCATGAGACGGTACTAGTAACTGCTGGAATGCACGAGTTGGCTAAGATAGACCAGGTGATAAGTAAGAGCCATTAGTGTGAGTACATTGAGAAATGATGAAATCATATTCAGCTTCTTCAGTGTCTGACTCAATCTTCCAACTCGAGGTTTCACTCTTGCTGCTTCCTCTGACAACTCTTGTCGTGTTTCAACAGGTTCACCAGTTGTCTGTATCCCTGTTTTAATGCCTGTGGGATCCACGAAAGCATCCACACTTGAAGTGCTTGGTTCTATGTTGAATACATCTTCCCCTCTCCCTTCCTCTTTCTCCAGTTTCATTCTCTCTCTCATCACCTGCAAAATTCAATAATAATACCACATTACGATTTTTACAATTTAGAACTAAAGAAACAGAGAAAGCCAATATAAGCAACATAAGAGGGGTTAATAGGGCCCATCTATATAGCTACAATGTTTAGATATGGACCCCAAGATCGTTACATTCGAAATCTGGACTCCAAAAAGGCGGTTATATATTGATTTAAATTGGCTTGAATTAAACGGGTCAAAATGAACTGAGTTAACAAAATAAGGGGTCACTAACTCAGGTTTGCGCGGGTCGTTTTATGGGCTGATTTTGCTACCCTAATTCCACCCCTGGTTTATTTGACTCCACATAAACAGGGGGAAGAAACAGAGAAGTAACTGCATACCTTACTGGCTCGAGGCTCCAAGAAGTAGGAATTGCACATAGTCATGGCGAATGAGGCCAGAAAAATCAAACCCTGAATTTTTTCTGTCCAATTCGCATAATATCGATGGGTCTGGCTCAAGTAATGCCCCAAAAACAATGAGGCTATGCCATAAGACATAGTCTTGAAGTAAGCAGGGTAAATCTTGCTTTGCACCATTGCAAATTGCTGCTTAGGCAAAGTTCTTGCCAAAAGACTACTCGATATGAATGTCACCCAAATACAAACCCCATAAGACAATGCAAATCCCAGCAAATGAATCATTCCCATTAAGGAACGAAAGTTCTTTGCTGAGAGCATGTATGCCAACACATCTGAAAAGAACCTGCGAATTACATGATAGTCCCTTTTGCCTTCCACTTTAAGCCTATTTGCATCTTCTTTAACTGCATCTTTTGCTTCTTTAGCCTTTTCTTCTATGATATCAAGATCTTCTGAAGCATTCCTCATCAAATGACTTGTCAGTGTATTTGTTGTGTCAACTGCTCTTTCTTTCACTTTCTCAGCAGTCTGTTTAGCACTTTCTTTCACTTCATCAACTTTCTTGCCAACAGATTCTTTGGCTCTTTCCTTCACTTCACTTGCCTTTTCTGTAGCCTCATGGGCTTTGCCAACAACAGTATCTTTGACTTCACTTGCCTTTTCTGTAGCCTCATGTGCTTTGCCAACAACAGTATCTTTCACCTTTTCATAAGCATCACCAACAACCTCTTTTGCATCTTCTTGAATTTCATGGGCTTTTTCAGAAACAGTGTCTTTGGTTCCTCCAAGTGCACTTGCTATCTTATGTTTACACTTTCCAAATGCATCACAAACAAGTTCTCTAGCATTAGGCCTATGAAACGCTCCATTTTCTTTAACTTCCTCTGCCTTAACTGTTAATTTGTCTTTGACATCTGAAACATAACCTGTTTTTGCCTTTTGTTCAGTTTCTTGTGGGGAAATTGAGACCTTGGTGTTCCCATCATTTGGTTCATATTCAACAACTACAACTCGATGACCTTCTTTGACTATAACTTCTTCTTTCTTTTCAGGGTCTGGAGTAAAGACCCCTGCTGTTACAAGTGTGGTTAGTACAAGAGAAATGGCTAAAACATTCATCATCTTATTTTTTTTTCCCCTCTTTTGTGAACTATGGGAGAGAGAGCTTTTAAGCGTTTGGATAATGTATTAAGAGGGAATTGAGGATTTGAATGAGGAAGTTATTAAATTAAGATGCCCACGTTAGTCGGTGGTGCTGGATGTAGATGAATACGTGTACATGTTGCATGGGGTTTATGGAATACTACGTGTCTCTTTCTGATCTTTGTTTGGTGTAAAAGTAAACACAAGTGGGATAACTGTAATATTCTTGTTCTGGAACGTTCCTCGACATCCTCGTGAAGAAGGATATCCCTCTTTCTTTACTTCCTTTCTTTAGAGTTTACTCCCTCCACAAGTGTCACCTTAGCAAAAAACGCGTATATTAAGAAATTAATAATATAATATAAAATTTATTAAATTAGTCCTATATAATAAAAAAAAATTATTTTTTTCCTCTTGATTAAAGCATGTACAAGTGGTATTCCTTTTGACATTGGGAATCCAACAATACAAGTTATTATGCGGCTTTTCCAATTATCATTTAGATATTAATCGAGGGTAGGATTAGAAAAAACTAGTCAATTTATGTCGTGGTTTCCTAAAATGACACTTATTATGACAGGGGCGATTTAAAGGGTGACGAGGGTGTTCACCCGAACATCCTCGCCAAAATATTATATTGTATATATAGGGTAGATTTTCTGTGTTTATGTACATATATTTACTTTTGAATACTCTGAACAAATACAAAAGATTAACTCAAGTGGTTTAGGATGTTCAAAATTATCTCTAGAATCCTAAGTTCGATGCTTAGGAACAACATTATTTTTTTATATTTAGCTTTTGTTGTTTTTTCTGAACCCCTCAAGTGAAATTTTGAATCCGCCACTGATTATGGGACAATTTTTTTTTTTTATTATGAGGTGCGACACTTATATTGAAAGAGCCAAAAAAAATAAAAAAATTTATTCATCAAATATATATATATATACATGAATATATAAAGAGCAAAAAAAGATTAATGAGAATTTATTTATAGTCAGGGAAAAACTACTCTCTCGTCCACTTGAACTTGTCCATTACACTAAAAGTAAATTTTCATTTTTACTTATCTAGTTTGAAAAATCAAAAGATAATTTGCCATTTTATAACCTGTTTGGCTAAACTTTTAAAATCAACTTATTTTGAAAAATACTTTTTTTCAAAAATGGTTTTCAAAAAAGTACTTTTGACGAAAATTGGTTTGTGTTTGGTCAATTAATTTAAAAGCACTTTTGAGCAGCAATTAATGTTTGACAAGCTTTTAAAAAGTATTTCTAAGTGTATTTTTCTCAAAAGTGCTTCTGGACAGAAACTATTTTTTTTTAGCTTCTGAAAAACAGATTGTGCTATTCCCCAGAAGCACTTATTTTCCCCCGAAATCTTGACCAAACACCTCACTTTTTTAAAATAAGTACTTATTCAAAAAATAAGCACTTTTTGGGAAATATAAGCTTGGCCAAACAGACTATGTTTACCGTTATTATTGAAAACTTCAAGTAATTGTTAATTGGCTGCACAACTTTTAAGGTACAGTTGATTTGTTTCATTATTTAGATGACTTATAATAATAGGAGTGATATAATAAAATTATCATGATTTTATTTATTTCTTCTTAGCAGGTGTCAAGTCAAACATGGAGAAGTAAACATGAACATGGGGAGTAACTTGGTCCTAAAGCAATTAACCCTAACTTTTCTCCAAAGAAATAAATAAGCATTCATAATAATAATAGATAAAATATATTTATAACATTTCCCGTTGAGTGTCTATTTAATTCTCGTAATTTTTCATTAGGAAATCGTTGTTTAATTTGTTCAGCCACGAGAAGATGAGAAATTAATTTGGATACTTCTTGAAAACTTTCTCTCAATATTGCTTCTGTAGGAGCACATTCGAGATATGAGAGGTGTTTTCTGGCATATCAAAATCACTAATCCTATCTCCACATAATTTCAATTAAGAAGCAATTCTAACATCGTAGAATTGTATCACACATAGATTAAAGTCTTGTAGTCTTAGATGCATACAATAGTATCGTGGTTTTGGGAGGATGACCATCTTCATATGTCATACATTTCTTTCAAGCTATTCCACAAAGCAAGTGGACCTTTAACAGTGAGATATTCAATTTTCAAAACTTCCTCAAGGTGATGATGCAAAAATATCATTGCTATAGCACAATCTTTGTTTGATGTTTATTTTTATTCTTGATAGTATCTCCAAGATCCATTGCATTCAAACGGATTTCAGTATTAAGACCCATGAAAGATAGTTCGTGTCCAACATATTGAATAGTTCGTGTCCGACATATTGAGGGCAACTGTTACACCCCGTATCTTAGAACTAAGGTTAGACTCGTATCATTAGAGTTTTAGTGGAAAAATTGAAGGTTTGAACGTTTTACGAAAATTATTAATAGGCCTACTTCGGGCAGCCATAATTCCTTGATTAGTTGGGAATTTGGGAAAGTACCCTTAATGAAAGTTGTAGTACGTAGAAATATCTTTCTAACGATATAAGGACCAGGCCAATCAAAGATCGGAGCAAGGAGATATGATCATCTCAAGATGGCTAATAGTAAGGCGCTTAAAATTCAATAGAATCGGCTAAGTCTTCGATACGTCTTCCTTCCAGTTCAATTTCGTGAAATCGGTTGAGAATTTGAGGAAACTTAAAACATGAAAGTTGTATCCCTTTGAAATAGCTTTCCAACGGTATATTATGGATCCTGCACAGAGCTATGTACAAGAAGTTATGCCCATTTTACCGAACACTGTGCAGAACCGACACATGTCGCCTGTGAGGGCGCGTGCGATGGCCCCGTGTCGCGGGCCGATCGCAAAAAAACACCCTCTCTGAATACTGACCTGCAGGGGGTCGTGCGCTGGATTTGCATCGCGGGTCCATTGCGTATAAGGTCAGGTTTCGGGTCAAAAGTCGGGTTTTCGTGTTTTAAGTTACATTTAAGGTTGGGGTTTATTTCCCTAACACCCCTAGTCACGAAAATCACCCTAAAGTCAGAGGGAACAAGTCCCAAGCCTCGAACCCTCCAAGGTAAGATTTATCATGATTCTAGGTTGAATTCAGGTCCCTAATCCCTTTCTAACTTGAGTAAACCCTTCTAATCCATGCAGTTATGATTGAAACATTATTGTTGGACGTGGAAACCCTAGAACTCGAATTCAAGAGGATTGGACTTCAAAAAGGAAATTTCTACTCTCTAATCATTTATAGTTGTGAATTGATGAGTTCTTAGGAGAATAATAAATGGGTTTGATAAAGAGAATTATATGAACTATGCTAGGGTTTTGGATTGTTGACTTAGGATTGTTGTAATCATGTGGGTGATGAAGAATGATGTTAATTACATCAAATTAAGATTGTAGAATCAGCTAGAAGTAATAGAATGAGAATTGGGTGAAGAAAACACCATTAATGAAGGTTGTGGAGCTTCATGCCCACCAAGTGTTTGATAAAATGCTTAGATGACCAAAGCATGGATATTGTTGCTAATATAAATTCCCTATGACTTGTATTGCTATAGATTAAAGTTGAAGGGATTGACGAACATTGTGATTCGCTCAAAAGCAGGAAGTCAAGGTATGTGAGGCTAACTATCTACGTTAGGGAATATTTATGATTCTCCCTACGCCTCATTCTTCATACTTGTCAATAATTTGACTCAGAATACAGTTTAGCCCTAGTTTCATGATATGTCAGAGAACCGTTATCTTAAGGGTTGCGATTCTGAGAATTCATTCATGGTTGTCAATTTGAATATCATGAACTCAACATGAAATCTTTATAGACTTATGCATTGTTACCACACGAGTCTCGGTCTGAAATACAAGATGATCATAAACGATCAATGTTTTCGATTCGGCCTAACCTATGTCTATTTCGGTTCATTATTGTTCATTATTGTTATGGTCTCGATCTTTATTAATTAACCATAATTGAACATATGTGATTTTTCACGAGGACGGTCTTGTATACGTATACTCTTGGCCGAGGCCATTGATTGACGCACTTACTAGGCCGAGGCCATAGCGTACGCATTATTGGGCCGAGGCCCCCACATATACAAACACGGATAAAACGGATGATTCGTATACGGACGTGGAGTATTCATATCTCTACTTCCTTTGCTATCACAGTTCTGATTCTCGATTTCGGTTTGAAGATTTACAATTTTTTTTCCAGTTGCTTTAAATACCAGTGCAATTCAAATGTACTGACGTCCCATTTTATTGCCCGGGGGCCTGCATTTCGCGATGCAGATACATGTTTACAGGACGACGGATGCGCGCTTTAGGATTTCGATGTCGGTTGATTGCGAGCCCGGCCTTCGGGCATTATCTTTACTTTACGCCTTTCGGTGTCTGAGACAATCAGTATTTTCAGTACTTCATAGTGGCTTCATAGACTATAGTTGTAGACAATCCGAGTTTAGCAGACTTTTGTATTAGCCGTGTTTGCTATGTATTTATACTCTCAGACTCATTCAGTTTTTCCGCTTTTATGATATTTTAGATAGACTCTTAGTAGATCAACATGTGTTAGTATTGTTTCTATTTAGTATGTTTTGATGTCACATGTTGATTCAAATGTACCAACTTGTTCGCTCGGTCCACATGCGATCGGCACCGAGTGCTGTGTTACGTCCAGACCATGGTTCGGGGCGTGACAGCAACTAACTCAAATTTCGTAAGATTAATTATAGATTGGAAAGAAAGAAAAATAGTACCTTAGTCTAAAATAATTTCTTGAGATGATAGAGTCTTCCTCTCAGCTTCCATTAATCCTAAACGTTCTTTCTCATTTAATTAACTCATTTAATCAAGTAATGTTTTTAACCACTTTCCGATTTTTGAAAATAATTTAAACATAAGAATTAGGAGGAAAAAAACAAAGAATCCACAAAAAGATAAATCTATATGTTGGCTATAGAGAGGTGCCACATATCTTGTCTATGCCTAGCGATAACGTTTTAAAAATAATAACGCTAGAAGAAAAATATTGTAGAGAAAAGTAGAGAGAAGAGATCAAGATTTTTATACTTTTTGTGGGATGAAAATACAATGAATGGGAGCTTGGAGCCCCCGGGAAAAAAATAAATTGGTACCAAAATAACTAATTTTAACTTTTCTTTAAAGAAATAAATAAGCATTCACAATAAAACAAAATATATTTATAAAGATTTGCTCTTGTTTAAGTGAGTTTTTAACTTTTTAAAATTTGATGACAAAATAAGTACTCCTTCCGTCTCAATTAAAATGCCTTATTTTCTTTTTTGGTCTGTCGAAAAAAGTGTCTCTTTCTATATTTAGTAACTTTTCTAATTCCAATATTCTATATGGCAAATTTAAGACCACAAGATTAAAAGACTATACATATTTTTAATTTAAGATCACAACATTCAAAAGGTTTCTCTTTATTTTTTAAATTTCGTGCCCAGTCAAACTAAGACAATTAAATTGGACGGAAAGAGTAGTCTTTTTAGAAACTGAGAAGATATTATTTTTTCTCTAAATAATATAGTTAATATTCTTAATTAATATTTTAACTATTTTTTCTCTAAATAATATAGTTAATATTCTTAATTAATATTTTAAGTAGCTTTTTTTTAAATATGTATGTGAAAAATTTAAAAATCAAATAAAAAAAGAACAGAGGAAGTTTTATCCAATTCAAGTCTTCCATAAATTTAAGGCACTTTATGCAAGTTTTCTGTTCATTATTATTCTAGTCAGATGAGTGACGATTGGGTTTGCTACTTGTATGTGAAGGAAGGGAATATAACAAGAACTACTTTGTGTGAATTCTTGAAACCGTCAAATTTAGAGCTACTCTCTTGTAGGTGTCTTGTACTACGTAGAGGGCTCGTGGCACTGAGTCTGATAATGAGATGCAGCTAGTTACTCTATGCGTTCATTTTTAGCGGTCCACGATATTAAAAATGATGTCCATCAGTTTGAAAAATCAAATCATTCTATATCTATTTTATATTTATTATTGAAAGCTTCAAGAAATTGTTGATTGACTACACAACTTCGTGTTTGATTGGTTACAATTATTTAAATGACTTATGTTAATTAAGGGTGATAAAATAAAATTGCTGCTACTTATTTTATTCATTATTTTTTAAAGGTGTGTCAAGTCAAAAATGAAGAAGTGCATGAACGGAGCACCTATTAGATTTTTAAGTCTCCAATCCGCAGTTTTGAAATCTCCAAAGGTATTCTAGAAAAAGGGTTTTAGGAAATAAGAAATGAAACTCAGTTATTTTATCCTCTTATTATCTCGTTTATGTTATTTCTCAGCTGAAAAAATTAGTTTTGTTTAACTTATATTATAATAGTTGTTCAAAGTATCTACGAATGTTCTTATCATTTCAATAACACATGATTAAATGTTCTTCAAATGTCATTAATGATGACAATCATCAACTAGCATCTTAAACTTTCTAATACGTTCTCATTCAAATGAGTATATGCGACTCAATGCAATTCTTTTAAAACAAATATGTGTGTGTGTATTTATGCACTTTCTTATTATTGTAAAATATATGCATAGATGTGAATCTATAACCCAAATTCTAAGATTGTCTATGAAGCCTCTAAACTGAAGATAATGATTATAAAAAATAAGCGATAAGAATATATCGCCCCCATCGAACTAAGATAGGGAGCTCCCAAAAGCACTAAAGGTGAGGATCTCCATTGGTTCATAATTGGCCCCTACATTGTACCTAGTTCACGTAGGTCACATGCAAGTTTACAATCCACCGTCCAACTCCTCCTCGATCACTAAAGTCAAAATGAGATTTTTGAATAAAAAAACGCATACTAAGTCATAATATATAATTCTTGTACAATGGTACAGACTAAATAATCACTGAAACTTATAGCTTGGTTCAGTAGTTCTTTCTTTTCACTTTCTTTAAAGTTGTTCCAGCCAACTGAACTTTTCTAATGCCCAATTATGGCGATTAGTAACCATTTATACAGTTACTTGTAGCCCTTTATACGACCATCAATATTTTATGCCTTGTTATGACAATATTAGCATCTCTTTGTAAGTCTGCTCATAACCTTTTGTACGGTTAACATTCCTGTTTTGTATCATTGTGACAAAATTAGTAACTCTTTTTAAGGTTATTCATAATCCTTTGTACCGTTACCATTTCAAAAATATTCTTATTAACTTTCAAGCTTGAAACTTTGACATGTTCATGGTAATCAGGTTCAACATAATAATTGTCATTTGAAAGCATAAGGGTCAAATCTTTTAGATCCCAACAAGCATACAAAGCTTTAAGCTTTCATGAATAATCTTACAATTAAGAACATGTAAACTTGAATTTTGAAAACAAAAAGAGTATTTACTTCATAACTAAAAAAGATGTAATTTTTAAACTTAAATAAAACATGTATAACGTGATCTCACTAGCTCCAATTAAACTCATATTAACATTTACAAATGTTTCATCAAACACTTTATGAACATGACTTTGTGAGAAAAAAAACTTTAGTAAGAACTAGTCTTAACTCACCTCAACTTTAAAGACTAAACTTGACCGCGCACATCCTTCAAGCCTTCCCCGGTTCACACGTACAATGACAATCTACATTCCAATCGAGTTCAATTTGCTCATTACAAGCTCTGAATACTCTGCTTAGTTCAACAGTCTAATAACAATTTGGCTAAATCCAACCAACTTGTGTATTCAAGCCAATTGATGACAGAACTCTATTTGGCTATATCACACCAACTTATGTATTCTAGCCAATTGATGACAAAACTAAGTCCACCCGTCCCAAATCTTCGGTGCAGCGGGTAGAAACCATCATTAACACAATCCAAAGTCATAATAATCAACATCCTCGTTAATGAAACCCACAATTTTCACCATAAATTCTTCAATAAATGTATTCAATGCTATTGAAATATCATAATCTTAACAAGCTATAAATCCTAATGAGTAGAATTAACTTTTAGGATCTTAATCTCAAAACCATATCCATGTTTCAACTAGTAATAAAAATAATAAAGAAAGTAATTAAATAGGTTACCTTGAAGTAAGCTTGTCAAGTGGGCATTCCGAATTTAACATGGGTCCACTTTTTCCGAATACGCACAAAAAGGGTTGATAGAGGGAAAAGGGTGTCAGATCAAGTACTGCCCGGATGGGGGTGGGTACACGCCCTATTGGGCCGGATCGGCCCATTTAAACATGGGGCACCCGGCCGGGGAAGGGCGAGCCGTAGTTAGTTTTAGAGGGAAAAGGGTGTCCGATCCATCTACTGGATAAAGAGTGGGTACACCGCTAAGCGGGCCGGATTGGATTTTAGTTAGTGGGGCGAGTTTTAGTTATTAGTTTTTTTTTAGTATTTTTTTTTTTTTTACTACTAAAATAGGCATTTACATTTACTACTAATAATAAAATTAACATTTACATCTAATGATAAAATTGTTAAACTAAAAAAAAGTTTAGTCATTGTCCAATTAAAAAATCTAGCCGTTGTAAATTTAAAAAATTAGTCGTTGTCAATTTTATTTGAACCCTAAATTTATGAATAAATCAAGCTTTGGTCATATTTCCAACCAATAAATGCCCCTTCATTCTTCTTCATTTTCACACAATTCTTTCACAATTCTCTCTTTATCTAAATTTGCTATTCAACTAGTGTACATCTCTACTTACAACTTCCATGGATAATCCTCCACCTTCACCTTCTCCTTGAGTTGGAAGATCAACTTCAAGTGCGTGTGGATACATTTTGAGCGAGTAGACGAGGAACATGTTAAATGTCAACATTGTGGTGACATATAT
Organism: Lycium ferocissimum; assembly: GCF_029784015.1. Lineage (NCBI taxonomy): Eukaryota > Viridiplantae > Streptophyta > Magnoliopsida > Solanales > Solanaceae > Lycium > Lycium ferocissimum. The sequence continues at coordinate 27,959,304 of NC_081345.1, read as the reverse complement.
CTCCATAAGTCCGGAGCACCGGGTATTTTGGGGGGAGGGGGTGTTACCGGTGTGTTGTGTAGGCACTTGGTGAAAAGGCACGAAGTTGAACTTTGAAGTTTATCTCTTCTTTAAATTTGTCCATCGATGTTAATCATTTAATTTGTATGTTTTGAACTTTTGATTTGCAATATTTAGCCATTCAAGTTTGTATGTTTTGAATTTGCAATTTTATCAGTTTAAGTTTTATTTTAAATTATTTATGTAGCTGTTGATAAGTCTATTTGACTGGATACGAAGTTTAAGAAAAAAGAGAAAACTTTTAAACTTGTGGTGTTAAATGAGTCGCATATATTTTGTGTAGCTATAAATCATTGCATAAAGGTAAGTTAGTTCCAAATATAGAAAGGGTTCATTCTTTTTGGCACGGAATAATAAAGAAATAGGTTCATGTAAATTGAAAAGGAGGGAGTATTATATTTGGCCAAACACTAATTGTTGCTCAAAAATGCTTTTAAAATTAATTGGCCAAACACAAATTGTTTTTCGCTAAAAGTATTTTTTTTAAAAGCACTTTTGAAAAATAACACTTCTCAAAATAAGTTTATTTAAGAAGTTTGACCAAACATACTATTAGTTTGTTCAAGATTTGTGTGGTTGTTGATTTTTTGGTCTAGAGATCCTATCAAGCTTGAAATCCCCTCTAATAGCTCTGCACTGTGGACTGAACAACAAGATTTCACTGTTGTTTTCTCTTCCTACTAAATGCCAAGCAAATTATTTTTGTTTCTTTCCCACAGTTTTACATCCATGGCTGCCAAAATATAAGTAGTATCCATCTATTTTCCATTGACCAAAAGTTTATTCTCATGGCTAACTTGAAAACATAGAAATTTAGCTTTTTCCTCTCCAAGAAGCTTAGATAAAGCCATGTGTTAGAGCTTCTTTGTCATTTTTATGCTTTAAAATTATAGTTGCAACTTCCAACTCGAACTTTTAATTGACTTTTAGTAGGCTTGGCCATGAAAATCAAATATTTTTCACTTTATTTATAATTTTGAAGTTGGAGCTGGAGTTGCAGTTGAAGATAAAGTTGTATTTGATTATAGTTTTTGCAAAAAATATTTAGTCGTTTAAATGTATTAAAAGTAAAAAAAGTGAAAACAAGATTTTAAGTATTTTTTAAAGGCAAAAGGGTCAAAAATACCCCTCTACTTTGAAAAAATGGCTAAAAATATCCTCCAAACTTATTTTGGGTAAAAAATACCCTTCCCATCCTTAAAGTTTTTAAATATACCCCTGTCTTGACGAAATTATCTACAAAATAATCCGAAAATTATTTTTTTAAACTCCATCATTTTAAATCGGCCCATTAAATAATAACCCATAAATCCCCTTATTCCCCCAATATGTAGGTTTGAAGTTTGAGGGAATTGGGGGAATAAGGATCTTATGGGTTATTATTTAGTTGAGTCGGGTTTAAATGATGGAGCTTAAAAATAATTTTGGGTCATCAAGATAGTACATTAAAAACTTTAAAAATGAGTTAGGTATTTTTGATTCAAAATAAGTTCGGAGGATATTTTTAACTCTTTTTTTAAAATAGAAAGGCATTTTTGACCCTTTTTCCTTTTTTAAATTCTAAATACAACTTCAAACAGTATTTAGTATTTTCATGGACAGACAGGTCCTTACTCATTCAGTCACTTTTTCCGTCACGTGCAGCAAGAGCTGTTAAAGATTCTCTTTTCTTCTTCTTCTTCTTTTTTTTTTTTTTCTTTTTCTTTTTTAATTTTTTGGATTCTTCAAGTGGATTCTAGGGAAGAAAATTAAGTACTCCCTATGGATCAAAAAAAGTATTCACTTAGAATTTTTTTTTCGGAAAAGGGCCAAAATTCTGCCCACTGAAGCTTTGAAAAATGGTTAAGTATCTTCCTTATCTTTAGGGCCAATTATTATACTTAAGTTATCTTATACTATTAATTATAATTATCTTATACTAGGCAACGTGGCATCATCCCGGCCCTTCAAAATTATTTTACCCTCAAATAATTTTTACCCACTAAAATAACCCAACCCGACGAATTTTTTTTTCCAACAAAACTAATAATTTTTGATAATTTTTCTAGCAAAAAAAATAAAAATTTCCGTATTAGTTTGGTTGGAAAAAAAAATTCAAGCGCCCATTTTATTTTAGTGAAAAATTCTTCAATTTTTGAAAACAGTCTATGGAAGAAAAGGGGTATAATTGTACAAGATAACTAACGATGGATCAAAAAAAGAATCCACTTAGAATTTTTTTCTTGAGTTAAAAAGAGTGTTCACTTATCAAATCAAAAAAAGATTTACTTTATTTTTTTAGATTTGCCCCTATTAAGTGTTATGTGATCAAATTCCAATACCTATTTAATTAAAAGCAATTTAGTCAAATTATTTTTTTTTATCCAGGAGTTAGTATTTTCTTAAGGGATGTACAAATGGCTAAGCGAAGTATTTTCTTAAGGGATGTAGAAATGGATAAGCGAACACTCTTTTTGATCTTTAGAGAGTAATAAATATGATAACAAATTATAGTGCAGTGAGGACAAAATAATTATGAGAAATATAAGAACTTTATGCTGTGAACATTGGGCTTGGCTTGACACAAACCATGTTTAACTAAACGAAAATAAGATTAAATTTTGGTTGCGTCTTAACTTCCATTTTAGAAAAGCATTGCTATGAATTGCCTGATTTCCGTTAGCTATAAGAAGCTGTAGACCCCACCCCTCACCGAAAAAAATGAAATACTGTAATAACAATAAGGCCCCATTTGGACATGATTTGAAATCATGTTTGGACATGCAATTTGGATATTTTGAGTTGTATTTTTTTAAACATAGACATAAAAATCTCACAAATTGTGAAAACTATCAAAACATTCTCAATTCTTAGACAATCTTACCAAATGAGCAAATCATAGTTCATAACAAAATTAGTACACTACCAGAAGGCCTTTCTAAAAAATACAATATCAATTAATCAAACTTTAGTTCAATAAAAACGAAAATTTAACATGAATAGTAGTGTAACTACTCTTTAATATAATCCTCCCACATAAATTAAAGGTTGGTAGACATAAATAAAGACTGGTGGAAGTTAATGAAATTGACAAAAGATTGATGGGGTAATTGTTAAAAATATCTACCAACTTATGATTTTTTTTACAAAATATAAACTTATAGGTTAAATTTTATATTTAAAAGAGTTGAAACCATGGTTTCAAACCCCAAATCATGCCTTTTTGGATGATTTAGGGTTTGAAACCATGAGTGAAAATACATATCTAAACGCTGATTTGGGATCATAATTTCAAATCATGATTTGAAAACGCATGGCCAAACGCACACTAAAGCAGAAGTACCCTAGCTAAGACTCCAACCTCTGTCCACTAGACTTTCCAACATCTTAAATCTTGAATATTAACAGCCTTTTAGTGATTCTTTTTTTCTTTTTAGGATAGGGATGGACTTGAAGGTGTTGAAATTAATTTTATCTATTATAAGTGGGAGATTCTAAATAATAAGAGAGAGAAACATTGAAGTCTTAGTCACATTCAAGCTTAAATTTCAACTCGGAATCACAGTCATCAACAAAGAACAACTCCTTAATTATAATTCAGATAACATATTACTTAAGTTTTATTGAACACTTTTTTTTAAGTAAAGACAGTTTTCTTAAACACTTATTCCTACTTTTCAAATTAATTTAATTTTTAATTATAATATTGTTAAATAAATTCAACTTCATCTCTTCTTGAGCCGCCGGTCTATCGGAAACAACCTCTCTGCCATTACATGGTAGGGGTAAGGTCTGCGTACACTCTCCCTCTCCAGACCCCACCTGGTGGGATTATACTAAGTATGTTGTTGTTGGAAATAAATTCTTTTCTTTTTATATAACCGTGGTGTCCAGGCCAGCTTGTGCGCACCTCGACTAATTCCAGGAGATACTGTCATCACATCCCATCAGCTAGGACAAATGGGAAGAAATCACCAAGTGTTTTTGCCTATGTAAGATTTGAACTTGAAACCTCATGGTTCTCAATCCACTTTATTGACCACTAGGCCACACCCTTGGGTGCTATTGTAAATAAATTTAAGAAGGAAGAATACTATTATACTTTAGATTAGAAAATTTGTTACACAACACAACTTTGTTTCTAATATTTTATTACAAATAATGTGAATATACAATCTTAAGAATATGTGATTTGAAATGTAACTACTATATTGGTATAATTTCATTGAATTTAATTTTAAATTATTAGGACTCATATTTTCTAAACCTACTAATTGTCAGGTACTTACAATTTTTATTTAATTATCGAATCAACTTATTAGTTCAAGAATTCTTAGCAAAACATTAATTTTCCTAATCCTTTCCAACATTAATAACCCAACACATAATCACATAGAAATAAAAATTGTTAATCTAACTATATTCACATTTTCAAACTCTAGCAACAAATAAGAGATTTCGAGTTACCTTAAGCGTAAATTCGTGGTCATCCATTCCCAACATATAAAGATGATTTAGCTAGTTCAACCTCTGTTCGGCTTCGGTTGGACTCAAAGCAATCCTTCTGTAGTCTGAATTTTAAAAAATACACTTTCGTCCTTATAGATCAAATGAACTCCCCACTGTCTCACAATGCGCCCATGGATAGATGCCTCAAATAAGTCATATTGGTTGATGTTTCCAACATCTGTGCCGGACACCTGCATTGAAGCATACAATGGTATGTAGGCAAAGCAAACACACCAGCCATACGTTCTAGATGTTGTGCCCACTTTACATTCTTTCTCTATCACTTTTAAGGTCTTTCAAATGATTATTGCATATCAATTTGGCTTTGATGAAAGCATAGTCATACTTCTCGTATAATACGAATCGGATTGCTGTACCTTTCTTCCATGAGAGTCACACAGCATATAGCAAAGCCCTTGAACTTATCATTATACTACCAATTAATGGGTAGTTTGAACAAGATCTTTTCCTCAATACTTTGGTGCTTAAACCACGTGGGAATTGCACGTTCAGGAAAGACAATGGAACAAGTCAATCCGTGATAAAAGGTAATATAAGAGCGGATCACAATATGTACATATCGTTTGAGAGAAATAAACTGAGAATCTCATCCAAAACTGAGCTACCATTGCTCTCCTCTGTATAAGATTGTTGATCAAAACTATAATTGGTGAATGAGACCAAATTCAACGTTGGGTACAATGAGACCAAATTCAACCTTGGGTACATTGGTAGCTTTGCAATACTTTGTTTGGCCAAAAAATTTTCTGCATATAATTCCTCTATGCTCGGAGGAAGTTTGGGAAGTTCCTGACAATGTGTTATGTTGAGATATCTAAGTTGAGAAAGTCGACCGATGATATTATCAGGCAAAGAAACAAACTTATTTCTGCTCAGATTTAGTTCGAACAAAGAAGGCAAGTTAATAAGAGTAGCATTTTGGTTATTAGATATATTGCATCCGCTGAGATCTAAGCTTTTCCATTCCCTCAAACCATGAAACACCTAGGGTAATATCAAAATGCCAGCAGACTGGCGCTTACCTTCCGCCCTCTTCTTAATGGTAGGATTTTGAGTTTGCTTAAGTTTCCAATAGAATCTGGTAGTTGCCAAATGGCTGTGTTGCCAGAATAGAGCTCCTCCAACCGGTTTAGATCACTAAGAGTTTCAGGAAAGTGTGTAAGTCTTGATATCAGAATCAAAAGTCATTTTTTTTTCGGATTGCCCTTCTTTTGGGGTGGTCTTTAAATTTGCCCCTCAAATTGGTGGTCTTTAAGTATTGTCATTCACTTGAAAAGGTAGCCGAAAATACTGAGGTTCTGGGTTCGAACCCCCGCTCAGGCATAAAAATAAAAATAATTTCATAAGGCAAGGCTTTAAGAAAAGTCTGTCTTATGCGGCATGCCGGCATAGGTTGCCTTAAGGCATGACTAAAGTTATGCCGGATCCGGCATAAGTTGATTTAAGGCATAACTAAAAGTTTGCCTTATTAGGCAACCTATGCTGGATCCGGCATAACTTTAGTTATGCCTTAAGACAACCTATGATATCTCCGGCAGAGGTTGCCTAAGACATAACTAAGCTTTAAGACATAACTAAAAGTCTGCTTTAAGGCAACCTATGCCGCATAGGGCATACTTTTCCTTTGCCTTGCGATTTTTTTTTTTTTTTTTTTAATTTTTATGCCTAAGCCGGGGTTCGAATCCAGAATCTCATGGTATTTAGGGCGAAGGGCAAGAATTAAAGACCGGCAATTTGAGGGCCAAAAATGAAAGACCACCCCGAATAAGGGGCATTCCTGCGAATTGTCCATCAAAATTTTCAGTTTTCTCATCTCAGAGACACCGGATGGGAGTCTTAATTTTCCACCTTATGGGCCATGGCCCGCTAGCTTCTCTTTTTTATTCTTATTCCTTTTTTAACATTTTTTTCGCGGATTGTCCTTCTTTTGGGGTGGTCTTTAAATTTTGCCCCTCAAATTGTTGGTCTTTAAGTTTTTCCCTTCGCTTGAAAAGGTAGTCGAAAATACCCTGAGGGGCTTCGAACCCCCACTCAGTAAAAAAAAAAAAAATAAGAACTTCGCAAGGCAAGACTTTGCAAAGAGTTCTACCTTATGCGGCATACTTTACCTTAAGGCATAACTAAAAGTCTGCCCCATACGATAGAACTTTTCCTTAAGGCATAGACTTTGCCTTATAAGGCAAACTTTTAGTTATGCCTTATGGAAAAGTTCTGCCGTATGGGGAAGACTTTTAGTTAAGGCGAAACTTTTCCTTAAGACATAGACTTTTTACGCGCTTATGAGGAAAGCTTTAAGTTATCTTTTAAGAAAAGTTTTGCCTTATGAGACGGACTTTTAGTTGTGGCGCTAAAAGTATATGCCACAAGGCGCTTTTCCCGGGGCATGCTTAAAGTTTGTCTCATAAGGCAAAGTTGTCTATCCGTGACTTTTAGTTATGTCTTAGAAAAAGTACGCATAAGGCAAAAATTTTTGCAAAGTCTTGCCTTGCTAATTTATTTTATTTTATGATTAATAGGGGTTCGAATCGGCCTCGACGGGAATTATTTTAGCGAAGGGCGAAAATAAAGACCAGCAATTTGAGGGGCAAAAACTAAAGACCGCCCCCAACGAAGGACAATCGTGCAAATTGCCCATGTTTTCAAAAAGTTTCAAACACTAATTTTTCATATGGGATATTAGTTTCCCTTATACTTAAAATAACTTCATCCTCGGACATGAAAAGCGACAAACCTTGAGTTTCACACAACGTGGACATTTGTTAAGCATAAGTCGTTGCACCAAATTGTTTCAGTATCTCACGTGGGCCAATGCCTGAGCTAAACTTATCTTTCTTCCCAGCCTCATTTGGATGACAATTAATCCAAATTAAATCTATATATAATATAAAGCTAGGCATAGACAAGGTGATGTGGCATCTCTCTATGTCCTAGAATGTTATTTCTCCTTTTTTGAATTTTTTTCTATTTTTTCCATTTATGTTCCATGTTAAAAAAAGCTCAAAAGACACTCCTTTAACTCTCTTAAATAGTAATTAATTTTATCCAATTGATGGGATCACTACTTAAAGGTTATAATTTTATTATCTATTAATTATGTTAAATGTACTTATTAGGTCTACTAAAATTAAATAATCCAACAATTAGCCACATTTAGAGCACTATTTTTTTTTTGCTTCGGTTTAGAGCACTATTTCAATATCCATTACAACATGCTTATGGAGGAATGAAACGGCAGAAGCTTTAAATTGTAATAAACTCATATATTAAGAAATTAGAAGTTATGGAGAAGTTACGGAGATGAAAAGTTATTAAGTTTTGAAGATAGGCTATATAATATCCATACTACAAATAAAGACCACAGCCATATCAGTTTTTCAACTTTCTTGTAAGCATTATCAGTGCTTTAAATAACATGTAAACGAGTGGTTTATTAATCCAAATATCCACACTATAAATAAAGATGAAGACTGATCAGTTTTCCAACATTCTTGTAAGCATTTCTGCATTTAGCGTTTTCTCTTTATGCGAATCATTTAGACGTTAGCTTCACAAAGGTAATCACATGAGATTATCTAATCTCTTGAAGGTTATTTGAATTTGTTTTCTGTTTAATTTTATATGTATACTGTTTTTTCTTTATAAGTTTGATATTTAATTTTCATCACAATATGCTTGCTTTTAGTTTTTCGTATTATAAATATCTTATATCTTGATACCTATATTTGCATTAAAGAAAATACGTTTATAGTAAAAAATCTTAGAGGTCTGTTTTAGATTCCTAAACATTGTGGTTGTTCTCCTCCCTCGAATTAATTTTATTATTGTGTAGTAGCGTGCTGAGGATAGGATCTCAAAAAGACAAAAACGTCAAGGTTTTCTCCCTTCCCTTTAATTAATTTTATATTAATGGGTATTATTGTGCCAAAGATACATAGGTGGTAAAAAGACAACAACTAACCTATGCTTCATACTGCCAAGCTATTCATATAGAGTATGATTCATCTATTTTAGCTCCAACAGTTAGAAATTCTCCAGCATGAGGTTCACTGTATTTTTTGTTTTTTACTTTGCATTGTAACAATTTGTTTTGTGAGTTTTATCTGTTAATGGATTTTTTTCTTGGTTGATCTTATCTTTGGAGGCAAAGGTTTGCCAATGTTTGAATTGAAAAGTCTATACTTTTTTGTCACACAATCTCTTACTAGGTAGTTACTAAGTTTTGATGACTAGTGCTATGTCATCTGCATCGAGGAATCTAGTATACTCGATGATATCTCTCTCAACTTTGGTTGCATTACTTTAGAAGTAATTATATGCACTTTCTAAATTCATAAACTTTTCTCCATTCCTATTAATTTGTTTTATTTCTTTTACAATGCATAACTTTTTTATTAGATTCGTTTTGGAATATGAGTAGATCTGTTTAAAATTGATACAATATAATTTCGAAAACTATTTTGAAACTTAAATAATTTGAAATAGAGTCAAAACGTAACTTCTTAACAAGAAATGAGGATTTGCTTGGCATTTACTGAGAAATTGGAAAGAAGCCGCACAATTATGTTGATGTAAATAAATTAACTTATATTTCCTGTTTGTTGTAGATAATAAAAGGATGAACTTTTGCTGAAAGAAGTGTTTTAAGTTATAATTTTTGAAATAGGAGAGTCATCTTATGATGTAAAGAGTTGAAGAAAAATATTGTCTTGGAGAAATCTTAAACATAAAAATATTGATTTGGAGTGGAGGAATCTTGACGTATATTTTGTTCTAAAGCTATTTCAACTTGAGAAATCCAAAAAATATAAATAAAAAAATCTTGCATTAGCTTTACCTAATTGCTCTACTAATTTAGACTCTCTAATATTTTTTTTTTTTTAAGCAAACAAGAACTATATGTAATTATTTCTTGATTTTATATCTCAATTTAAATCTTATATTTCTTTTGTTGAGGAAGACTGAAATCTTCCGCAATAATTGAAATTTCACACTTACGCCTCTATTTAAGTATTTCATCTTCTTATATTTTTTCGGTCGGTGCTCTACTTGATAATTGCTTTGGCGATCAATAAAATTATATTGCCTTCGTGGAAGGTTATTCAGGCGGTCGTTCACAAAATATTAAACTTTTTATCGATCATTTTAAAAGATTTATCTTTATTGTTACACCTAACAATATAATTATCAACCAAACACAATTCTCAATATGCACAATTATAAAGACCAAAAGCATATAGTAAAACGAAAAACTATAAAGAAAAATGATTGAGGTAGTAATTTCTTTCAGTAAACTTTTCTTACTTTTAGTATATGGGCTTTTGTTAAAGTTTAAGTGAAAATTTGTGATCGTTTGTTAACTGTTTATCATATCAAGTTATGGTTGGAGAACCTACAGTTAACCATTATTGTAAATTATTTTGAAAGCAAAATAAAGTACAAAATAACGAAATAGAAAGCTGCAAAACTAATTGGTAATTTTGAGGCAGGTTGTGAAGGGATCAATACTATTGGCATCACGTTACAATGGATTAGTCGTGAAGTTCTATGGTCTTTGTAATTTTGTTTCACTTGAAATGTGAATGGCCATGTAATTTAGTGGTTATTATTTTTCAAATCCAAGATACATACAAACTAAAATTATAAACTTTTTTTAAAAAAAAAAAAAAAAAAATCTTTTGAAAGACAAACTAATGACAACTTAAGGTTGCGAAAATTATACTCTATTTTAATATTCAGATAATTAAAAATATTATTTACAAATTTAAGGTCTTATGACTGCGCGAAGTTCGGGTTAAATCACTAGTTTTCAATACTTACGAGGCTTTCTCTAAGTGAGCATGTAATAAATTAGCTTCAGATTTATGGGGAAAATGTGATATATTAGCTTCAAAATAGAGGTATTCATTAAATTAAACATGAGATCGTCTATAGATGACTTGTTACAATTGAAATGACTTCACAGGTTAAATTTCTCATGGAATGGGTTTAGATGGTGTACTTGTAAGTATGTAGTGGACAGGTATGTTGTTTTGCCAACATATATTGAGAGTCGGAATTTTCTCAACAATAATGTGGTTAAAAATGAGTTAATTACATTGTATATCAATTAGGGTAATAATGCTACTAAAATTGACCCATAATTTTAAATCTTACAAAAAATGACCCAACTCCTCTCCCCTCTCACGCTTTCTCTCTCGCGTTCTCTCTCTCTCTCTTTGCCTCTTCTCTCTCGCCCTCCCCTGCCACTGCACATCCGTCATTGTCGCCGATGGTGGTTAAGATCTAGATCTAGATCTATCAGAAAACTCGTCGCAGGTGGTGGTTGAGATCTAGATCTAGATCTATTAGAAAACTCATCAAGGTGGTGGTGGATTAACCGGTGATGAAACACGTACGCGGAGATGATGCAATAACCGACTATGGTGGTCACCGGGTGACTACAAGGCACATTAATCAGTCATATTCATCAACTCAATCCCAAATCCCATAGAATTCTAGTAATTCTATTTGAAAAATGAATAATCATGAAAAGCATACCCCTGGTTTTGTAAACTTGTGCAGTTGATCTCTGAGTTTGCTGATTTCTTCTTCTGTTGCCTTTCTTGTTTGCATTTCGTTTTGAAGCAATATCTTATAATATTGTATAATAGTGTATATTGGTGTATACACCTCTCTTATACACTATTATACATTTTTGTACATCTATATACATAATGTATCTGTCTTGTATACTTATGTATATAGGTGTATAAATATGTATAAGTCTTATTAATCAGTCCAGATCTATGTTTATATCCACTTATACAATATTGCATAATTGTGTATAAATATGTATATGTGCATATTTTCTTGTATATACACTAAAAAATATGCATATGTGGCGTATTTTCTCGTATAATACTGAATAATTAAATTTTTTTAGTGTATATACCTACACATTATACACCTTCAAACACATGTATACATAATGTACTTGTCATTTGTATATAACACTGTATAAAAGTGTTTTTGGGCCAAAGCTTTGCAATGTAAGTTTTGGGCTATTTTTTTGCAATGTAAGTGAGCAAATTGTATATTTCTGAAATTTTCCCTTAAAACATGGCTAATATGAGTATTTATATTATCTATCAATTCAGAGGAGGACTTACATGAAAGATTGGGAGTGCACGTGCACTCCCACCCTTCGAAAAAAATTATGTATATACATGTGTATATACCTTGAGAAATTAGTATATATTTAATTGTGTACTGTGACAAACAAAAGTGTCTTTGAAGCACATTGGTTGCAACTGTTGCCTCTCTTACTGTCACGCCCCAAAACCCACCGTAGACGTAACCGGCATCCGACGTCATGAACAACAGCGGAAGAACCTAAAAGATGCAATAACAACACTTGAACCTGCCAGGTTCAATATTCACCTCCAACAGTTTATAAAATAAATACAATCAAATCATGATATATGAATTAAATCAGCGGAAGTCTTTAATATCATAAAACTTAATCAAAACGTGATGAACGCCCAAGAGTTAAGAAAACTCAACAACTACCCACAAGAATGTGTACTATGGAGCTTCTAAGATAAAAGAGTAATTTGTCTGACACATCGGGACGCAGCCCGAAAAACTAGAATAGTAAAAAAAAATATGATAAGGGGTGTCCCACGAATGAACATGTGGGCTCACCAAGTCGCCAGAAACAAAAGTCCTTCTTAAGCGTTTTGAGTATCAAGAACTCCGCTCTTCTCCGTTACCTAACATACCATCAAAAAACAACAATGGTATGCCCGAGTACTTCGTACTCAAATGTCTAAGTAATAGTTAACAAAACAAGATATGGTGAATAAAATCAATAAAATGATATCAATGAAAATCACAATTCAAACCCAGGAATAACGTAAGTCAGCAACATTATAGAGTCATCAAAGAATCCAACAACGAAACAAGTATTTCACTTACGAATTCAATATTACCACAAGCCACTCACAGGCAACAAGATACGAAACAAGCCACTCGCAGGCTAATCAAAGTACGAAACAAGCCACTCACAGGAAAGTCCATCAATCGATACTCCGGGTTAGGAAACCATGGAGGCTAATCGTCCTATGGACTAGCACAACAATAGATACTCCAACTGAGGCTAATCGTCCCCTGGACTAGCACAGCAACAAATACACCGGGCGACATACCTCGGAGGTCAATCGTCCTCTGGATCGACACAACGATAGATACTCTAGGCTAGGAAGCAAATCTGAGGTCAATCATCCTCTGGATCGACACAAGAATAGATGCTCCGGCTAGGAAGCAACGGAGGTCAATCATTCTTTGGGCCCGACACAAAGAATGGATACTCCGGCTAGGAAGCAACCAGGTCAATCATTCTCTGATCGACACAAAGAACAATGCTCGATTGATACGTTAGGATCCATAATGAATCCGTCCTCGAACTAGCACGGCCTTGCCTATACAGGCCCAAACACAAACAAAATACAGATGATGGCATATTAACCGAATCAACAATCATGGCCTAGAGCCAAATTTCACTTTTAAGTCAAAATCTGAAATTAGAGGCATTTCAAGTCATAACCGATTTAGAATCTTATTCAAATCTCTTATTCAATCTCAAGTTCAAGAAACCTATTCCACAACAAAACAAGTTTAAGGTACAACCTTTGGAAAAATAAGTTCAATCATCCGATAATGGGAAAAATGAGTTTCACAAAGTAGTATAGTTCGTAGAAGGTTCGATGCGGGCTTGACCCTACACATGCATGACCTTTTCTAAAAGAAATCATATTTAATTCCAAAAGAACTTCCATTAAACAAGAGTTATAACTTATACAACAATCAAGGAAGGATTCTCAAATACAAATCATGCTTTCACAAAAAGATAAGCGTACTTCAAAAGTAGAATACTTCAAGAAAGATTTTTGGAAATCTAGACATAATTCAAGGAAGATTTTGGAAATCTAGACATACTCGAAGGAAGATTTTGAAAATCTAGACATACCTCAAATCCGCTCAAACGCACTTTCCAAGATTCAATAATCACACTACAATGGTTTTAGATGATAAAGATTAGAACTTGAATCATTTCTTGAAGTTTTCTTTGAATTTCGAAAACTAGGGTTTTTTCGTAAGCCTTATAAACGGGTTCTTGAACCCTTTCATGAATCACTAACTGATTCCAACCTTGTAGAACTTCTAATCTAACCCATTACTTTATTAAGACTAGGAAAATTTAGAAACTTTACCTCTTAGACGAATTCCACACGCCCCTATCTTCTTCTTCTGAGAATTCATGAACTTAGGGTTTTTAGAGATGATTTGCTATCAAGAGGGGATGATATGGTGTGGAATGATCAAGATTGAATGAGAACTTACCTTAGGGTTAAAGAGACTTTTCTAGGTTCTTTTTTCCTCAAATATTGATTTGAAACGAAGTGGGAAATAACACAACTAAGTAGGACTTAAAGAAAATTTGGAACCAGAAAATATTCCCCGCTCCGTACTGAGTTCGCGTCGTGGGTTCAGCATCTGATCATGTTTTTTTTAGTTTGCAGCTGAATTTTTCCGTGCTGGGTCCGCGACGCGCGCCCAACACATTTCTCCGACAATCGATATTCGCTCAGTAAAACGATCATAACTCCCTGTACGTAGCTCCGTTTGAGCCCCCACTTTATATGGTTGGAAAGGTATTTCAGAGGCCTACAACTTTCATTTTGTATGTTTTCTCAAATTCCCAACGCAAATACCCTAAAACTGGCCATAAGTGTAGACTGTCTCAGATTTAGACGAATTTAGAAGCCTTTAAGAACTTCAATTGTTGGTTTGACTTCAAAACGACCATCTTCCACTCGAATTTATTAAGAATGGATTCATATAGATAAAATATCATCTTAACACTAGATTTTTACGCATTCACACCTAGTTCAACTTTACGGGGTGTTACACTTACATGTCACCCCAGATCGAACCCGAATGTTCACTTTTAATTATTTTTGTGAGCCTATTTTTAGGAAAACAATAAGCATTAAATGAGCTCGCCCAGCTTCGAACCTGCACTGTCACCACATGTTGTACAACCTTAGCCACTGAGCTATTTCTTTCATTTGCTTCACTGTGTAAAATTTTATTTATTATACATATTTGACCAATATACTTATATTTTCGCCACTGCTACGCTATTAATGACCGGTCCAACACAGTATTATCCCTCAGTCGTGATTAAATTTTTTGTTGACATTTATGTTGAGATAATAGTGCCCCCGCCGTCTTAAAATCCTGGGTCCGCCTCTGTCTCTCACTCTAATCATTTTTATCCGTATTAAATATGAGCCGATTAAATAATTTATTCGATATTGGCTATCCAATTTTAGCTTTCTCATTATCTCTGATTAGACTTAGCATATTTTCCAGCAATAACTATCATAAAAAGGAAAAAAGGAACATAAATTCAACTATTACCTCTCTTCTTTTTAGTATTATATTATATATGTTTGTTTTATCACAAAGTGATGTTATCCAAACTGTGCTTAAAACAACAAACGACGTTATTAAAAGACGATTCAAACAATGAAACAATATCTCAATAAAACAAGAAAAGAAAATCATAAAAATAGTATCCGAGACAACAGAATTCACTGTGTGTCCTTAAGGAATTTAATCCCCTCAAGTACCTCAAACGCCTGTACTTCATGCGAACTCAAAGATGGCAACGAATCACACAAAACACTGTCCAAAATGCGAGTATCTAGAGAAATTTTGATAATTCAGAATGAAGAAAATGAGGCGTTGCCTCTGTATTTATAGCCAGCAAATACCATTAGAATTTAATTTCTGCGAAATTTAAAATTCTGTCCGGTTAGCAAATAGAAAATTGGACAAAGAAATAATGACATGGAAAATGCATTACGAAAATAAAAAATAAATTTGGTTCAAAAAGATAAATCAGAGCACGATAGCGATAATGAGTCCTTTTATCAACCCCCCTTAAGAGCTAGAAGAAATGTTTCTTTATTTAAACACACTTATTTACCTTTCCACCACCTATGTGGAACAAAGCTCTTTTCCAAAAAGGATTTTGCTTTAAATCTCATTTTTCCTTTATTTTTTTCCCCTCCATTTCTCATTCACACTCATTTAGCGAGCTTCATTCATTAGCTAGCTTCAACAAGTGAATCATACAACAAGCTCAATGCTAGAGCCTAAAAGTGATCCCATCTTATTTGACAATTTCATCCTTTTCTACCGTCGTAATGTAGGTCGTGACTAATCCGCACCCAAACACCACCACAGAGAAATTTATATATATACGAATATCAAACACTATCTCAAATTATATCAAACTGTAAACATATTTCAAACGCAACCATGTATATAACAAAGAAAAATCAAATGGCGCAACGGCCCAAAAATATACAAATGCAAGCCGACAAGGTTGAATGGGATCGCCCCAAAACACAACATATACAAACACACCCGTAACCTACATACATATCCATAATCATATGACGGGATAGGCCCCGCCGTACCCCCCGAACAAATGTATACAATGCAACGAACGAATATATACCAAAAATATGAGCTCCGGAACGCAGGGAGCACTCCAACAGCAAGAAAAAGGTGTCCTAAACAGGCGGATCACCAAACCGTGGTTCAATTTAAACGCAACAAGGAAAGGGGTCAAGACGTAATATGTACCGAGTATGGTAGCAGAAATGTAGTATACAAATCGAAAATTGGACAGAAAAGTAAATGCATTTCCAAAATATCAAAATGTTACTTTAAAAATATGAATCATGCATAGTGGCACAGAAATATGGTCGCCCATTTGGCATTTCAAATCTCCGTATCCCCGTCACATATCAAACACATAACGATAACAAGATAACACCAAATATGAGCGGAACCCGCCGAGCGAGGGACTTCAGCGAACCATAAACACAAGATAACATCATATCATACGCATACAAATGAAACCGGCCCTGACTCCGCCAGAAAGACATACGTAATACCTAATTCAGCGAGAATCATATGCATAAAGTCATTGTCATAAATCCAAAAGATAAGTATACAGTCATAGTTGAAATCGGAATAATAATTACAACATATTCTTTCTGTTGTCGAAATTACATAAAAAGGCATCGTAGACCCGCAGCCGGGCCCGCCTATGGAAAACATACTCATCCTATATCATACAAGCTTTACGAAAATTTCAAAGCAATCCGAAGCTTTCCAGAAAGTATGGGCGTTTTTAGTTTTTTAATCGTTAAAGAATAAATTTTTTAGAAATCAAACTTTCATGCAACTTTGGTAAACTAGTAGTTCCAAGAACATATGATCAATATTTCATCACATCAACATGTGAATATCAAGAAACAAATGCGTTCGTAGACATGCCACCTAATAGTTTCCTGGTGTCATAGCCTATTTTAACTAAGGCATGCTAAGGAAAGAAGGTTTCATACCTCAAACGCTCTCCAATATAATCCAAACTCAAGCTAGATCCCACCTACGTCTGCTGCCCACGATCTATAAACAAGTCATAAAATGCCAAACATTAGCTAAAGACTTTTTTGGGCATTTAATTCCAAATTTGCCCTAATTCTTTTGAAAGATTTCCGTAAATAGCCACCCTAGAATTTAACTCGCCATATCAATCAACAACAACAACAACAACCAACCTAGCAACATTAATAATCAATCCGAAAGGTAATACAACATTACTAGCTCTCTTTTTCCATCATTCAACAATCTTTCATAAATTCAATTCGACGACTTACATTCAAGCCAACGTCGATACTTATACATTCAAATATTAACCCGAACCCATACCAACCATATCTAAAGACATTCTAAGCAATTCATACAACATTTCAAACAATCCAACAATTTCTCCAAGCTACCCGAATTCAGCCCCTAAACCGAGAACCTCACTTTAACCCATTCCTTATTTTCAATTCATGATTTGCATCCACAATTCACATTCTACAATGCTATTCTATCAACATACAAACTACATTAAATGCACAATAGTCCCAAATCAGTCCGCAACAACTACAAAATCATTTGAGTCATTCAACATTCATTTCCAACATAGAATTCATAACTATATTAATTGCTCATTGTCATATAATATGACCCATTTCGACCAACACTACACATATACATATATGGATGATTCTCATTCATTCCTTCACCTTACAATGATCACAACATGATAACTAGACTTCAATTCATCACTTCAATACAACACAACACACACACACACTTACACGGCTAAGCCTCATACATATGGCCTCAACTTCAACATACTTTATTTCATGAATTTCTTCCATTTTAACATACTACAACATACATACAACCTCTACAACACATAAAACATAATCAATTCTTACCTTTTCTCTTCAATTCCACAATAGCCTAGGTTTCCAAGGATGAAAATAAAGGGTTGATCGCCCAACGACACCTCCACGCTACTTAGGAATATATAGTGGGTTAGCATCAACAAAATAATTTTAAAGCGCTTGAAATGGACTTGGATTTTTGGGGATGTTGGCCGAGAACTTTTGTTGGTTCTTCAACTTCTTGATATTTTCTAAGTGGGAAAATGAATAATGAAGACTAAGTGGTCATCTTTTAAGCCCCTTTGATGAATCATCCATGTCATTGGCCCACACAAGTGTTGGGCCGATTAAAATGGTCCACAAATTGTGTGGGCCAATCCACTTCACACGGCCAACTAAGGAAAAGATGCATGATTTTTAACTTCCATTAATTCCATTTTGGTCCCAATATGCCAACAAATTCATACACAACTTATATCTCAAAATAAAATCGAAGGTCAAAAATCCCGACTTTGTAGAAATAGTTTTGTCCTTAACTTATTGTTCCAATGCGAAAATCATATAACATCTACGGCCACTTTTTTTTTTTTTTTTAATGTATGGATGTAAAGTAACTTTGTAAACCAATATTTATACATGCAAGCTAAGTTGCATCACCAAATATATATGGATTAATAAATATCAATTGATAACTTGATAAGATAATACTAAATAATATGATATTATACGTTAAAGTTGTGTAATCACTTGCGAGGAATATATTAATACTGTCAATATATACATAACAAACTTCGATAGAGAATTGCGATCACAGCTTCAGACATTTTTAAGGAATGATCCAGTTCGGAGACCAAAGTCCCGACTCAGAAAGTCACCATAATTAAAATTAAGTCTTTCATTACACCTTCAGCGTGTTAACATTTCTCCTTTTGGTCATCATGTATTATACGCTCGTCATGAGGTTTAAAATTAAGTCTTTCATTACACCTTCAGCGTGTTAACATTTCTCCTTTTGGTCATCAAATATTATACGCTCGTCATGAGAAAATTAAACATATTAAACGACTTTTATCAAAGTTTCAAAAAAAAATATGTTCGACGAAAAAAGGATGTGAATGTTATCATAGGAAAAATAGAGACACCCTGAGTCATATAATTTCAACAAATTTCAAATTGCGAAAAAACTAAATTAGTATAAACATTTGACTACTCAAGCCACATATATATAAAAGGAATTAAACCATAAAATAATTAAAATAACCTTTATTATCAATAAATATTAATACAATAATTTGAAAGAACAAGCAAATTACATAAACATTTGACTACACATGCCATATACAAGTGCCATGATCTGATATATGCATGAGCCTTTATTATACAATCAAAGAAGGAAAACGTACTTACTTAATTTTTTTTTCTTTTTCTTATAATGATCTTCTCTTCCAGCAGAACTTCATTCACCTTTGTCTTCCACCAAGTAATTATATAATGGCAATAAGTGAATTGAAGGAATGCTTTGTTTATTCCTAAAGAAGTTTGAAGGATCAACCTTAGTCTTCACAAAAACCAATCTATTAAAATTATTCTTGAAATACTTAGTCCCCCAAACCTTAGCTTGTAGATAGCTTGTATATCCCTTGATGTTGTTCACACCAATATCAAGATCCCTATAGTTGATATAAGCAGCTCTTGGAAACATAGAAACAAAAGGAGTCATGTAAGAATAAAGCCTTCTTATCCAACTTATATGTTTTTCAGCTACTTCTTCTCCTTCTTCATCCCAATACACCAAATGTTGGATTTTGTATAAATTTCCAGCTCTATGGGGGAATGGAATAGAAGATGATGCAATCTCATTCATCCTCCCACCATATGGACTCAAGATCATTTGTGCTGATGCGGCTTCATCTTCAAAGAACAATCTCCAAATTCCTTCGAGACCTCCCTCTGGGATTGGTTGATACACGTAGTCTGATTTTGCCTTGAAGTATCGTACTCGAAAGCTGAGTCCTATTTAGCAAGACATCAAGAGATTCACCTCTCGAGAATCCTGCAAAGTATAATGTAGACTCTATCCAGCTCATTTCAATGCATTCTTCTCTTCTCAACCCTAGTTCAGGAAAATTTTCTTGCATGATGGGAAGTAGTCGGTCAATTTCGCCGAGGAACATGGAGTTGAATGAAGCTATAATTGTTTGGTTGTTGTTACCACCTTGACTACTTGAGTTCAATCTACTAATCAAGATCCTAATGAACAAATCTTCATGGAATCTTGAACCAACATATTGCCACTTATGTACAAGCTTTGTGGCATTTTGTTCCAATGTCTTGTCAAGTGTGAAAACAGTTACTTTCTCGGGAACATCTACTAATTTGATCTTCCATGAAAGAACAAGCCCAAAGCTATTACCTCCACCTCCTCTAATTGCCCAAAAGAGATCTTCCCCCATGGAAACCCTATCAAGAATCCTCCCATTCGCGTCGATCAATCGTGCATCTACAATGTTATCTGCAGCTATGCCATATTTTCTCAACATAAGACCATAACCACCTCCACTAAAATGTCCACCAACACCAACTGTCGGACATACACCAGCTGGAAACCCTAAGGTTTTGCTTTTCTCCGCGATTCTATAATAGAGTTCACCATTAGTTGCTCCAGCTTCAACCCATGCACTCTTGTCATTGACATTAACATTGATTGCTCTATGTTCTATAAGATCAATTATAACAAATGGAACCTCAGTGACATAAGAAAGGCCTTCATAGTCATGTCCTCCTCCACGAACCCTAATGTGCATCCCAGTTTTCTTAGCACAAATAATGACTTGTTGGACCTCTGATTCACTAGTTGGGGTCACAATTACAAGAGGTTTTGGAGTTTTAGTGGTGTTGAACCTTAAGTTTTGTATGGAGAATTGAAGAATCGATGAATAAGAAGAGTTATTTGGGGTGTAAACGGATGAGGTTTGGTTACAATTAGATAGACATCGGATGAATTCTTCATGATTATCAACTAAAGTTGCCCATGAAGTTGATGAGAAAACAAATAGTACTAAAAGAAAGGAAACCAAAGAAATCTTCATATTGCTTGAGATTCTGTTTAGTTTATGTTATGAAATGATATTGCAAGCCCTTCTATTTATAATGTGTCAGGAACTAATTATTTGGTTGAAATTTCTATCTGCATGCATGTGAAATGTTTATACTTGGTTGTAAACTTGTAATGGAAGAAAAGTATGACCATAAAAAAAGAATAGTCAAATTATCCAGATCACGACCACCAATTGAAATTTGAGAAATTAGAGACAATGAATTTTTTTTTTACGTGTATAAAAATGAAGAAGTTTGATCCTAATAGCTTTTCACATTTGTTTGACCTTAATAACTTGCGAAAATAAACTTTTAGCCATTTATTCAATCCAATTAGTTATTTGTTAATTAAGTATATATATTGCAGGAGAGAAAAATAAAAACTTCTAATAAACATTAAATAAAAAAATTAAAGAGGCTGCTTCAACTGGTTCTCGAGGGACTTTTATGCTTGGAGGCAACTCGAACCTTATATTCTTTAGTTGGAAGTATATATATTTTAGAAATTTCTTTTGAAAAATATTGTGTTTGGATTGATTTTTGAGAAATGAATTTATCTTGGCAACATTCATTAGCTTTGTGAAAACCAAAGGGCAAATGTTTTTGGTTTTCGGAAAAACTTGATTGCGGAAATCAACTTCCGTCCAAATTACAAGTTTACCTATTTTGATTTTGGGTATACAGTAATTTATCTTGTTATAAACGAGGATTTACTAAATTATATACACTAACATTTTAAAGAATATGCAAACTATCTGACGAATGAGTGGATCGTGAGAATCATATTTGTTTACGGGTACTATATATTTTGGTATAGGGGGAAGATTTTCACATGCATGTACATTTTTTCCCAAAAAAACCTATTGAAAAAACGTTACCTTGATGAAAAACCTCATACTTGCACCAGATTTAACTTCATGATTCTAACAAAGGGCTAGACAATTACATGTGTTGACCAAGTGATGAAAGCAAACAACTGGTGTGACTAGGCTTCTAAAGCTTGAGTTAAATTACCGGTAGTTATGAATTCACTAATGAATTTACTTGTGCTTGCACGACCGTAAATGACTTCGTTGAATTTACAAAATCATTTTTTTAATGGTCGAATATAAAATAACCAAACATATACTTCTGCCAAAAACTAAAGTTATTTAGATATTTAATCGTTTAATCCAATATAAATTAAATAGAAGGATCATGACACCTCATGAAAAAATGTATAAAAGTGAGCATTGTCTGATATCTCAAGAACTTCCATTATATTGTTTGTGCAAGTAATAGCTTCACTCAAACTTATTCACTGTATATTTTTCAACTGTAACGCTATTAATTGTTTCTTATATAATTGTCCTCTCAAGATTGATTGATCTTTTGTAAGATATTTGTATGTCAGCATTTCTCTTTCTTATGTACATGAAAAGCACAGTTCTTTTAATTTCACCGCTCAAATGAGTCAAAAACCTCGTCAATCGAGATGAAGGTTTGGATTGCATCACGGAACTATTTTTGATCAATGGAAATAAAATTAGATAACTAATTCAGATTAAAAAAAAATATTTTAATGAACAATAAATTATTAAGCATTAATGTGCGTGCCTTACCGTGCCATTTGCCTAAATTAGATGATATCTTGTATCACACCGAGAAAATGACATTAGCACGATTTAACAAATGTGAGAAAAGTGAATAGATATATTTTGTACAATACATAGATGTGAAAAATGCCAATTTGATTTGACTGCACATGGACAACCTAAACAATGAGTATTTGTACTTTATAATATTTTTGAGTTTCAATATCGAGAGTGACTTGGATATTCAATTACTTGAAACAACACTCGCTAAAGAAATAAAAGGAAGAGAAATGGATAGATGATCAAAGGAACAAGAGTAACGATTGATTACACATTTTTTTTTTTTATTTTGTCGAAACAGATAAATTGTGAACTACTAGAAAAGGTGTAGTACTTCCAATTCTCTTCTTTATACTCTATATATCGACATTCTTTAGTTGTTACTTCAATTTATACTTCTTTTTCAATTCAAATGAAGCAAATCTATTGGTCCTATATTTCAATATATGCATTCCGTGATTTTAATTTTTATCCTAACCCATTTTATACTTAGAAAGTAGAATAAATCACCTTTAAAGGTCTACTTTCTATTCATTTTCAAGCCTCGAGAAGTGTTATCATTTACTGTATGAAATTAGGTTTGAACAAAAGCAAGAAAAAAGAATAGATTTCTTGTGGATGAATATTGTAGGCCATTTTACAACTGCAATTCTTTTGTCTTTCATCGAATTAGGATTCAGGAGGGAGCTTAGTAGAAGTTTTATAATTGTTTTTATTGTCACATTCTTTTGCAGCATAATTGGGAAAAAAAAATGTTTGGGTAACCCAAAGAGATGAACAATGATCTTCTTAACATTGTGTCGACACTATTTATCTTCTGCTTCATAAAAAGAATAGTCCAATATCATTTTGCAATAAATAGACTACATTTTTAGACTAAATAATGAACATTAACTACAATAACGATGACTATTTTCAAAGCCGATTCACCTAAAATTCAATTTATATATGGTAACTCGATCCCAGAATAAAGATAAAATAAATACAAATGAAATTTATGATTACAAGACGGTGTTCGGATACACATATTCATGAATCGGTTATTGTAAAAATATTTAAAATTATTCTATAAAAGTACTAAAATTCACATGCAAGGAGACTTTGTGAATATGCAACAATTGTAGGTATGCCAGGCCTGTCGAGTGAAAACTATTTTTAAGATAGTAATTATCCATAGGATAAAATGGCCTATTCAAAAAACAGTTACATTGTTTCATCTCTTTTACCGGCAGAACTCAACCAAAGGAAATTTTAGGAGATGGAGTAGAAGATAAAGAGGAGTAGAGTTTGAGGAGTAGAGTTCATGACTTTGAGATAAAGAGGAGTAGAGTTCGTGACTTGAACAACAATAAAGAGGCATGTTAACAGAGATCGTGGCTTTGAATAGCAATAAAGATACCCGTTAATAAAGATCATGACTTTGAATAGCAACAAAGAGGCCTGGGTTATAACTTATAAGGCACAATTTGGTGGCTGGATGAAGTTTAAACTTGAGAGAACAAGTTAAATATGTCGATTTTGTACGTCATATACAGCTATATTCTAAGATGACTACATTTAATACACAGGCACTCTCTATTTGTTTCATTCAAGTCATTTTATAGTCTTTTATGTGGAGTGGTTTGATCTTTTACACAACTTGCTGGCTGGATGAAGTTTATGTTATTAATATATTGTTTGACATGCTTCGATATGAAACGTAAACAACATAAAAAATTATAAAATGATTTGAATGAAATACTAGAGAGTGGTCAATAAATTAAACGTAGTCGTCTTAGAATATATTTGATAAGGAATAACTTAGAATATGTTGTTGTAGTTGTCTTAGATTAATATGGAGTGTTTGCGACTTTCTACATATACAAGGTTCATATAATAGGTTCACATAATAACTTTAGGAGATCGACATTTTTTGTGAGCCCATTTAACTTAAATGTTACTCACGTAGTCCCTCCGTTACCTTTTACTTTGTTCAGTTTGCATTTTGTATTCATATTAAGAAAATATTAATGAAGTATTTATTTTTATTAAATTATTCTTATTAGTGATACTTTGAAAATCTAAATTTAACTACTAAGGATAAACTTGAGAAAAAACATATTTTCTCTCAATTTACTAAAATACAAATACCTGATACATCGAATAGCCTTTCTACTCACAGCGTAGGGGGGTAAGGTTTGCGTACACCCTATCCTCTCCACACCCTACTTGTGAAATCACAATGAGTTGTTGTTGTTGTTGTTGTTGTGTTTCTAAAATAGACAAATAAAAATAAAAATCGATTTTCAATATATTTGATAAGTATAAATAGAAAAAATAAAATGATTGATTTTCAATATATTTGATAAGAATGTCACTAACAAAACAATTTTTTTTGAATTTGATCTAATTAAAGGCCTATGATTGATACCTTCTTATGTTCAATATACATGTGGCCCCATTTATAGAATGTCACTAACAAAACAATTTTTTTTGCTTTGTTATGGGTCGTCTGCTCATGTCCACAAACCGACGGACTCTATATGTAAATTAAGGGTGGGGCTCGATAAAAAACAATGAATTCCATTTTTCGGTGTAAAGCTATTTAAGGGGAACCACTTCAGTTTTGCTTAGAATATTAATCATGTTTATATATATATATATATATATATATATATAAAAAGTATCCCAAAACCGAAATATACCAATGCTTTTCTAAGAGAAAGAACTTCCTTGTCTATCAATCTTCCAAATTGTTATTCCAATACTAAAAAAGCTTGCCCAAAACATTCTTGATATGTTGATCATGAATCATTTGGTAACGGGTTTTGCTTAACCAATGAAAAAACCGACTTGACCAAAAACTTCAAAACACCGTACCGATTATGGTCGTTGCCTCCATTTAAAAAAAAACGAAACCGAAATACCGAACTGAACTTTGAAAAAACCGAACCGAACAACCGAACGCCCACCCCTAGTAAATAAATAAAATTAAAAAAAAAAAAAAACCGACGGACTCCGCCAATTTCTTTTCTGAAAATAAAATAATGAAATGTAGCTACTTGGAATCAAAGTCAAATATGTACCATGGCATTGAACAATGCTACCACTAGACGACTCATGCTCTTTGATCAAATACTTCTTTTGTTTTAATATATATTCTAAAACTGCAGTTTTGCGCTCTAAAAACAGACGGAGTCCATCGGTTTTTGTATTAAAAATAAAAAATTGACGGAGTCCATCGGTTTATTTTAGAAAAAAATATAAAAAAATAATTTTCGCGTGTTTTTGCGCAAAAATAACCGACGAAAATGCGTTGGCTTTCTTTACAAAAAATAAAAATTGTTGAAAAAAAGACGGAATCCGACAATATTTCCGTCGGTTTTTCTCATTTTTTAGTAGTGATTTTAGAAAAGGTTTTTAATTATTTCTTCATTGTTATGTATAACTAACTAGTATATATTTTTTATTGTAAGACATTAATGAAAAGTTGTCAATTAGTGTTTGTTCTTCTAGTTAGAAAATCAGTGAACCAAGATGCTCACATTTTAGCTAGGACATTTGTTTCTATATCTGGTTCAATGGAATGGGGGTCGGTCCCATCATGTTTTTTAAAAAAAAACTATATTTTTTCGAAAATAATTCAAGCACAAAAATTGTTTTTAAAAAAGAAGAAGATATATATATCTTGCAGAAACCCATCCCACACAGGATATATCGTTTCAGCAACTTGAGATGAAATCAAGCATAGAGAAACTTCTTTACACAAAACGATAAATTTTAATTATTTCCTTTGCAGTATAGTATTAGAATATTCAAAAGTAAACCGTAGATAATTTCATTACTCTATGAAATTGAATTGAGACGTTTTATTTGTAAAGAGTAATATATGATGAAGGATTTGTATAATTTAAAATTTCTCCATGTACTTTCTGAATATGTATACATTATTTAAAAATAAAACTGAAAATCATGACTAAATACACAAAAAAATAGATGCATTGGTCAACGTACCCAAAACTTATAGATGAAAGAGAGCCAACTGTTATTTCTGTTAGATCTCCAATTAAAAAAAGAACTTCAGCTTACGAAGATATAGAAAGAAGTATAATATTACCAATTTGACTTTTATTATGCATTTATATTTCAAGCATATCTCTTTAACCAAAAGCATAGTTTCTATAATGACCCAGTAATACTACTTAAGATTCTATATTACAAAACATAAGGATATTTTTTCTTATTTACAGAAAATGACAACTTAATTACAAAATATACTAGATCTGAAAAAATTTAAAGCCCGCCATTTCCTTCCCCTTGCCACTGTTCTATTCTTCCTCGAGAACAGAGCTGTCCACCCTTCCCCTTCCCCTTCCCCTTCTCCCCGTTTTCTATTTCCTCCGATAACAGAGTCGCCCCACCATTCCCTTCCCCGATCTAACCCATTTATCACTTGCCCTCCCCCTTCCATCATGCTAATTGAGCACTGCGGCACCCATTTGCACGTGTCAAATCCGGCTTTTGGAAGTGGGTTTAATGGGGTGAAGTCAAGAACGACCGGAAGGGATAAGGAATTTGATGGCCACCACCATCCATCAGATTTTCTGGCATGTTGCTAATAACTAATGCTAAGCTTTGGTTATGGCTATTAGCATCAGATAGTGATTTGGAAAATTTTGTTTTCTTGCTACTTTCGTACCTTCCTGACAATGGGAAAGATTTTTTATCCATCTTTTTGTAAAGTTATGGTAATTCGAGAACGTGCGTAGATTTGAAGATGGAAATTGTTGATTATGAAGTTTCAGTACCGTGAGATTCAAATTTATATTAAATTTGTATAAATATTATATGAAAGTTGTATACAATGTTGTTGTAGTTGTATTTAATTTCCAAAAACTTAACATGAACTTTATTTTATACAGTTATATGCATGTTTCATACCGCTTTTATACAGTTTTCATACACAAAAAAATGTAAGAATTCTGACCCTTGAGCGAGATATATACATTTCATACAGTTTTCATATACAAAATTTTGAGCGAAATTTTTAAGCTTTGAGAGAGATATACATATTTCATACAAAAAAAATTCAGGGAAATTTTTAAGACTTGAGCGAGATATATATATTTCATACAGTTTTCATACACAAAATTTTGAGCAAAACCTTTCGTATAAGTTTTGTAACAAATCTATTGACATGTTTTATAAATTGAAAAATATCATCATATTTTGTAAATATACTTAATTCTTATGTATAGATGTGTTATTCTCTCTCGTATCTATTGTTCAAAATATATTTGGGCAATTATAGTGGGATCAAAAGAGTGGGCTGGGACCGAGATCACCATTTCCCGGACAAGGATATTAAAGCCCAAAGGAAGCTGCTCAATAACATTTAGCCCATTATAGAATCAAAACGAAGCCTAGGTACATGGGCTCTAAGAAGAAATTGCACAGTTGAGCCTTCAAATAGGCTGGCCTTTAATTTCGGCCCTTCAAATGGACTGCTCTTTAATTTTGGGAAAAAAACACAAAATATCCCTAAAATGTAAAATATTTAGCCGCTCATGCCCTCTTCTAAACTAATTTTGCTTCTTGGGCAACCGTCCAAAAATATTTACCCGAGTACCCCTCGCCCTAAATCCTTCCTCCATGATACCATTACAATATATATCATGATTGTATCACGGAGAGCTAAGAGAATGTTTAAAGCAGTCCTCCATGACATCGTCCCAAAGATATTTATGTACTAGCCATAATGGTATCATGAAGGACAGAGGAGTGTCTCATTGAAGGGCTGAAGCAGTCCTCCATGATATCATCACAGTATATGTATACAAGATGATGGTATGATTGAGGTTTTTTTTTTTAGAAAAGTGTGTCTTTTGGATAAATAAACATGATACCATCTCAGTATATTGTTATACCATGTTGGTATAATAATTTTGGGGCATTTCGAGTAAATAGTTTCAAGGGCATGAAAATAACAGGGATATGGACATGTAATTATTTTATTTTTAGGGAGCAACGACGTAGAGGGATATGGGCGGGTAATTAATTTGTTTTTAGTGAGCAATGACGTTTTTTCTCCTTTAATTTTACCCTTCAACATCGAACTTATATCTAGCGCGCGCGGGGGAGAGGGGGGGAGGGGGTTGCATAACTTGTGTAATATTATGATTCGAAAATAATTTATGGCCGGCCAAGAAATTGTTTGGCTTGAGGGACAAAATTTAATGACCCACACAGAATAAGAGCAAAAGTGCAAATAAGTCGGGCTCTAATCCCTTCTTTCTTTCTTTTTTTTGCGCAGATTGTCCTTCATTTGGGATGGTCTTTAATTTTTGCCCTTCAAATTAGTGGTCTTTAAGTTTTGCCGTTCGCTTAAAATACCACGAGGTTGTGGGTTCGAACTCCAGCTCAGTAACATAAAATAAAAAATCGCAAGGCACAATTTCGCACAACAGAAGTTGCAAAATTCTACCTTAAGAGGCAGAAATTTGCAAATTCTGACCATGTGCAAATTATGCTTGTAAGGCCCAAATTCTGCCTTGCATGGGTAAATTCTCCCTGACGGGCAAAAGTTAAAGACCACCATTTTGAGAGTCCGGAACCAAAATGACCCCAAAAAAATTACAATGAACCAAAATACCCAAAGGATAAAAAAAAAAAAACTAGTACCAAAGTACCTTTAACGCAGTATTTTACTGTGTTATTGGACTTAATTGTAACGGCTCAGTTAAGTCCAATAAAGCAGTATTTTACTGCGTTATTGACTTAACTGTAACGGCTCAGTTAAGTCCAATAAAGCAGTATTTTACAGCGTTATTCTGGGTGTCTTTTTTTTTTCACACTTTTCCATACTTTGGCCATAGATTAATCATGCTTCGAGATTCCGTAACTTTAATATTTCATATAGAATCATACTTATTTTTGTGTGATTAATAAGATAGGCTCAATACCTCAAGGATAAGCAAAACTTCGGATCATCATTTTAGTGGTTAAAAAGTGCTCGAAGGCCATTTTTGTTTGAAGATTTGTTGTCATTAGCTTAAAGGTTTTTTTATTTTTAGGGTTTAGTGTTATTTTTTAATACGCAACTTTATTTCGAATATGTTCTATTTTTTCAAAATAAAATTTATTGTTAAGAAATAGGTACACAAAAAAATATACTTAATATTTACTAAAACTTTAGAATTCATCATATCAAATTGATCCAAGACAATTTTTGTTGGAAAATCCCTTTTTCGCAGGACTACACTACGTTACTTACTTTTTGTTTAAAAAAAAAAGTGGCTAACTTTATTTCGAATATGTTGCGATATTTTTAAAATAAGATTTATTATTAAGAAATAGATACACAAAAAATATACTTAATATTTACTTAAACATGCACTAGACCAAGGCTTTGGGGCATAAATATCTAATGTGGTTGGGATATACCATGCACCCGCCTAGGTTTGATCCCTGGTGGTTGGGATAATAAAGAAGTAAAAAAGAGATGGCTAAACCACCAAGCCAAGTTGGTGAAAGCTACAAAATGAACACTTTTTATTTTTTATAATGTTCACTAATGCTATATAACTTGTTTCCATAAATTAAATTTCGAGCCTTGAAATTAACATTCAAAACATCATTACCACGGGATTAACATCTTCAAATATATTTTTTATCATTATATTTTTACTAAAGATGAATGAAAATTGTGCACCAATTTGGAGCAAAATTCAAATTGAATGGGATAAAAAAACGTTTTTCTAAAAACTGGCTTGGCCAAACCGCCTTGAGGCCGTTTGCACGGCTAGATCTCGGAAAAATATGCAAAATTAAAAAAAAAAAAAAAAAAAAGGTAAATCGTATGTCTAAAAGCAAAGTTATGACCGTTTAAAGTTTCACCAATTTACAACTACTTTTTCTCCCTATACTCATTATTTGATAATTTTATCTTATCAATTTATATAACTACTTAAGTTCATGCCACATCAAATATCACTGATAATCGAGCACTTTTCAATCTTGGTTGGGTGCATGGTGCAGGTTTTAGTAAATATTAAGTATATTTTTTGTATCTATTTTTTAATGATAATTTTTTTTTTAAAAAAGATCGCAACATATTCGAAATAAAGTTACGTATTAAAAAATAATACTAAACACTAAAAATAAAAAAACTTTAAGCTAATAAAAACAAGTCTTCAAACAAAAATAGACTTCGAGCTCTTTTTAACCACTAAAACGACGATTCGAAGTTTTGTTTATCCTTGATGTATTGAGCTTATCTTATTAATCACACAAAAATAAACTTATTAATCACACAAAAATAAGTAGGGTTCTATATAAAATATTGAATTTTCGAAATCTCGAAGCGTGATTAATTTATGCCCAAAGTACGGAAAAAGTGTGGAAAAAAAAAAGAAACCCAGAATAACGCAGTAAAATAGTGTGTTATTCGAATTAACTGAGTCGTTACAGTTAAGTCCAATATCGCAATAAAATACTATTTAGTGCTATTTTTTAATCACATTTGATTCCGGACAAAAAAAAATTAAAGACTTAAGGGAATCCTGCAAATTGTCTCCCTTCTTTTGAGGCATGGGCCAGGATCGCTCGTGGTCCACACAAATTTTGATAAGTAGCCACTTTTACGGCTGCGAATTGAATACCACCACCTCTTCTAAAATTAATTAATTAAATCACTCTGTAATTTGGGAATGATATACAACTAAGTACTGCCGCTATTAAGTATTCATCAACTGAACTCAATGTGAATTTACTGTTTCTCTGTTGTCACTATGACTTGACCAGTTGACCTACCTTATCCCCTCAGCTTTAACCTATCATAAAGATCACGAGTAGAACTTTGAAAGAGCCCAATAACTTAAGGGGAGACGATAATCTCTTTTTTTTTTAAATTTTTTTTTCATAAACAGACATTCTAACAATCTATAACTACAATATATTTACAATTCGTAAATACGTTCATATTTAAAATATAGTGTATAGCGGAAATATAGGCGCTTGTATATTTATAAACAAAATCGTTCCAATTTAAATTAAAATCAGTTTTATTGTTCCCTGATTCACGCAAATATCATCCCATTCCATATCTGATCCCATATCTCATTCAAACAGCTACACAAATTCAAAAAAGTACATTCATATTTTTAACCAAAAATAAAAGATTCAATGATTAGTTAAGGAATTACAAATTTTATGCTATTATTTTTTTAAGTATGCCGGTCCGTAACTTTTTCCTTCACAAAGTTCACTATATTTTTTTAGCAAGATATCAAAGTTGTGAAGGAATTATCAAAGCTTATGCGGACCCATACTTATGCCATATGTCGCCCATAAGGCATAAGTAACCGGCATAACTTTGGTAATTCCTTCAAATTTACGCGGACAAACTTTTATAAAGACCACCCAGTAAACTTGAAGGAATTATCAAAGTTATGGGACCCGATACTTATGCAAATTGGCATAAGTATGCGGTCCGCATAACTTTGAGGCATGGGCTCGCCTTGTGAATTTTTTTTAATATTTGTTTTTCGTATATATTTGGGCTATATTTTAGTTGCATTTTGTCCGATCTCGGTATATAAATCTTATTCCGTTTCCGTTAACTATATTTCATATATTTTTTACATATATTTGAAGTGTATTTAGATGAAATTTTAACTTTTGTAACACACTTAAAAAATGGACTTATGAAATATATCTCGGATATATTTTATGTATATTTCGCTATTTAATCGGTTAGATATACCAAATGAATACATTTCACGAAAATGAAAAATGGAATGTATACATTGAAAAAATAACATACTTGAAAGAAACAACAATATAAAAACCATAAGGTGGTGTTCAACATTAATCATCCTAAAAAACATTACCGCACATGAAACGATATGTCCAAAATTAAAAAACAAAGCAACAAAAGTCGCAACCAACTACGCTATTGTTCAACATGAAAATCAAAAACACAAAAGACTTGGTGGCCTAATCAAGATCCCGTTTATCAACCCATCGTAATCATCAACTAATTGGTCTTGGAGGTTGCTCGTTATCACTTGATGCATTGTTGTTTGACTTATCCCATGCATAGTCGCATAAAAAGGGCACCGTATCTCATACGGTGCCAATTTGCATCGAATTCGGTTGGGATGACTTCACTTGAGCTCAAGTATTCCCCAAAAAGGCCGCCACATACACACCACAATCCCCGAAAAAAATGATCAAAAATTTTACTTACGGATCCGTAATAATCAACAAAATACACACGAATATACTTAAAAATCTTAAAAATTAAATGGTGAAGAACAATAAACACGACTTAACCGAAGAAACATGTGAAAAAAAATAACGAGAAAATATACTTAAAATGCACATAAAAAATAGATCCGGTTAATTAACGGATCCGTAATAACCGTACGAAAAAAAAAAAATGAACTAAATATACTTTTATAAGATAAATATACCTCGCATCATCATCCTCATCCACATTATGTTTGGCTTTAGAATTTTTTTTCCCCTTAACATTAGCAACATTGTCAACAGCCTTTCTTTTTTTGTTTCTCCATTTGAGAAACCTTTTTCACTTTTGTTGTTGTTTTACTCTTCGAATCAACATAATCGTTGCCTAGATCGTTAATTCTTTTTTAACGATTCTCGAAAGAGCTCGAAAATACGAGTTTCGTGTTGAGAAATTCCCAAAGAAAAATTAGGAATATCAAATTCGGTTCTATACCTCTATTTCGATAGGAGTAGAAGCTTTCTTAGCCATTTCATTTGAATCTAAGCAAAAAAAACAAGAACAAACAATAATTAATTATTTAGAGTTATTACCGATTCAAACGAAAAAAAAAAAAATACTCCGAAAATATAGGTTAAATACACGGTGAAAATTAAAAAATCGCGAATCTTACCTTTTTTGGGAATTAGATTTGAATCATGAGTGAAATTAATGAGTAGTTAATTAGAGATAACAAAGGGAAGTTGTAGAATTGTAAAACGATTTGAAATTGGAGAAAATTTAGGATATTGTGAATAATGGCGTGAAGTTAGTGGGATAGAGAGAGAGACGTTTTTGTTGGCTTAAATTTAGGGGTGTGGAAAGTTATCGGATGAGTGGTAAAAAGCCTTAGCTATGTGGAGTAAATATGTTATACTTTAGCTACTAAATATAATTATTGAAAAGTTTAGTTATGTTCCATAAATAGGTAATAATGGAAGTTATGCCAAGTAAATTTTACTTTTTTTTTTTTGGTTGTGGATTGTCCTTCAAAGGCGCTTGTCTTTAATTTTTGTCCCTCAAATTGTTGGCCTTTAATTTTTGCCATTCGCTTGAAAAAGAGATCGAAAATACCCCGAGATTCTGAGTTTGAACCCCACTTAGTAAAAAAATAAAAATTTCGCAAGCCAAGACTTTCGCGAAACATCTTCCTTAAGCAGATGTTTTCCTTAAGGCCTATTTTTGGGCAAAAGTTTGCCTTTAGGCCTAATTTTGGGCAAAGTTTGGCTTAAGGCCTAATGTTTGCCCGAATAGGCCTAATTTTGCTACGAAACTCTGCCTTGAGATTTTTTTTTTTTTGTTAAACTGAACCTGAGTTCGAACCCAGAACCTCGGGTTATTAGGCGAACAGTAAAAATTAAAGACCAGCAATTTTAGGGGAAAAATTAAAGACCACCCCCGAATAAGGACAATCATGCAAATTGCCTGAAAATAATACTTATAATAGTAATATAAAAAATAATGGACCACCATTTAATTGTATTCATTATTTTTATTCTATTTCTAAGAGTGAGTTTGAGGCAGGATCGTCAACCAACCAAGGGCAATTCTGTCATTTTACTCAATCCAAGTCTCTATCAAAGTGCAGGTTGCAGGCTATTGAATTTTCAGATTGACATGTGTGTGTCTCATAACATTGGGAGCAAATGAAGTCTATGTACATTTTTGAAAATGTTGGTCCCGACCGTGGGCCCTATTTAGTAGCATTCAAAAATCAAGACCAATTAAATTCTTTTTCGGTCTTTCTAAAATTACCGTGATATCTAATCTAATTAATTGTTCTATAGTTCTATTTTGCTACTTTCAATTAAAATAAACCAATGGATTAATTATAAATTTAAATAGAAAATGTATTTGAACATTGTGTCATTTAGACATTTGAATTTAATTTATATATTATGAACTAATAAAAGTTTAATTTATTTTCTAATTAGTTTGATTTATTTTCTAACCTTAGCAAATTAAAATTTGATAAGCTAATAAGTGTGCTTTGGATCGAATTTATAACAATGACAAAAAAAATTACATTTTAAAACTAATCAAATCAAAATTTAATCTCTTATAATAGACTGGTTGCGTTAATTTTCAAATTAGTTCATAATTCTTAATATTAACATTATTTTGTCTTAAATAAAAAAGGGAAAAGAATTTATTTTTATGCAAATTATCTCTTTTAAAATATTAATTAATTCTATGTAATGTTATATTGGCAAACTTTGAGTTTTCACAAGCTTTATGTTCAGAGCCAAACATAGCGATTTTCCATTTTACTATTTGGGACAAGAAATTATTTAATTTAATTGATTTGATAAATACCTATACATCGTAAACAAAGAAAACTTCAGTAAAAGAATTTAAAACTAAATCTTGATAGGATAGTCTAAAATACGCTTATGATTTAAAATTATATGTAATATTTTTCATTACAGTGACATAAATGATACAAATACTTTATTATGCATCAGTTTATTACGAACAAAGAATTGAAATAAATATTGTATCATGCTAACATTCTTTTTTACTATCGGTTAAGATAAATTACACACTTAGTTTTGTTCAATAATGATTTACACTATTTATTTATAAATTCAACTAATGAGCAGGAAACTGGAAAGTAAGCTCTTCAGGATAATAATGTATAATAATTCATCCTCACGAAATTATAGATCAACTTATGAGCAAGAAATTGGAAGGAATGACCTTTAGAACAATAATGCATAAAAAATCAACCTCGTGAATTTATATTATACAATTGTAAAAAAAAAAAAAAAATGAATGCTAGATTCATGGTACTTTATATTTTTTTGAAAAAAGAATTTTATCGTAATTAATACGATGCTAATACATCAAGCATGTTCCAATTGAGGTTGATGAGTAAATGAGGTAACTTTTTTTTTTTAAATGGTTAACTTATTTACATAATAGACATTTGAGTTTACACACAGAAAGTTTATCAAAATTTAAGTTTGAAGTACCTAATAGGAACAATTTATCATGTGTTTAAGGGCTTAGTTTGAAAAGACATATGTTTAAGTGTCTAAATAAAATTTATTGGCAAGTTTAAGAAAATGTCAAGATATTAATCCCTAATACTGACAATACTTGACAAAATTATAGGATTAAGTTACTTTATTACTTTAATTATTCTAAAGTTTAGCCTAGGACCAACAAAGTGTTGGTTAAAATATCCACACAAATTTGTGAAATTATATATACCTTTTTTCTTTCAATTTCCATTAAATAGGCAAAATAGAAATAAATTTTAAATTTACTCTATATGTAATTGATGGAGTATGAAATTTCAAAAAAAGTCACATCGAGCCCGTGCGAGCACGGGCTTCAGATTATCTAGTACAATTAGAAGTAGTGATCTTACAATTGCTAAGGTGAAAACGCTATAGCTTAGTTCATTAGTGAAGTGACACTTAAGGTTCGTTTTCTCTTTAAGCTCGTTGCCAGTAATGTTGACATTTAGAATTGTTGGAGAAAAGGGAGCCAATACGAAATGTTTCTCTCCTTTCTTGTAGAATTTTTTTTTTCTTCTGTTTTATGAATTGAGGGGAAGGAGAAAAATGGAGGAAAAATAGAACCAAAGGACATCAAAAAGAGAACTCCTTGTTTGGTTAGCTGAGAAAATAAGAGAAGATGGAACATATTGTGGCTTGCAAGGAAAATGTTTATAGGACCTATGTTAATCTCGGCACGGGTTGGCTTTTCAGGGAGCTTGTGTCATCGCGTTCATGGAATATACTATTGTGACTTCTCTTTTAGTATCTTTAAGAAGGTTAAGAGCATGTTTGGATGAGCTTAGAAAAAGCAGCTTATAAAATATTTTATAATTCTAAAAAAATAATGTTGGTGTAGCCTTTATTTTTTTTTCTACTTTTCGGCAGATAAGTTAAGTTAACTGACTAATTATTTTTTTTTTTATTTTAAAGACAAAATGCAACTAATAAGCCAATCCAAACGGGCTCTAAATAGAGGCAGATTTAGGACTTGAAACTTATGAAGTTTAGATTTTAAGACAACAATCTTAAGTGCTAGTAATTGAATTAATTTTGTATATATTTAATGAATTTTTCTAATACAAGTACGAAATATGAGTCAAAGCTATTATACTTTTATTGAATTCTTATATTAAGGCTACATCCTCTTGATGCTAAGCGCCACTTTGCCAGCTGAAATTACTTGTGCTTTAAGATAATGTTCATTATGAGGGACGTAAAAAAATGAGAAAATCACTGTGTAACGATTGAGACATGCAGATAATGATCATTCTGAGGGGCGTAAAACATGAAAAACCTTTACTTAGGGTTAGGTTATAAAATCCCTCACTCTCGCTTGTATCCCATCTGATTTTTCATCACTAAGGTTATTATTAGACATCATTGTTGCTCAGGCTCTTAAGCTCTTCAGTGTTTTCGGTTACTACTTCCCGAAGACGTTGCCAGCCAACTGCTCCCAAGATATTTTGATAAGAATGTCTTACCTTACTTTATTTATCTTACTTATTAAATTGTCTTGTTTTATTTATTAATATTATCTAGCAAATGAGTATTAACAACATCATTGTTTATTTATCTTAATCTGCGTACTGCGTGTTCTTGAATCATTGAATAAATTCAATTGTTACTCTAAGTCACAAATTTAGGGGTAAACACAAATTACATTAAAAATAAATTACTACACAAGTCATATCAAGTGACATGATCGCATGAATGATCCTTTATTAAACATGCAAAGAAGAGGAATCATGCATCTAAAATTAAATAATAATATGTATTTTATTTTTTATTTTTTATAATGATGCCTTCTTCCACCGGAACTTCATTCACCTTTGTTCTTCCACCAAGTAAGTGAAGGAATGCTTGGTTCATTCCTAAGAAGTTTGAAGGATCCACCTTAGTCTTCACATGAACCAATCTATCAAAATTAGTCTTAAAATACTTAATCCCCCAAACCTTAGCTTGCCCATAGCTTGTATATCCCTTGATGTTGTTCACACCAATATCAATATCCCTATAGTTGATATAAGCAGCTCTTGGAAATTTAGAAACAGAAAGAGCCATGTAAAAATAAAGCCTTCTTATCCAACTTATATGACTTTCAACTATTTCTTATCTCTCTCTTCATCCCAACACACCAAATATTCGATTTTGTATAAATTCCTGGATCTGTGAGGGAATGGAATAGATGATGCTTCAATCTCATCCATTTTTCCACCATATGGATTCATCTCCAGTTGTGCTGCTACGGCTTCATCTTCAAAGAATAATTTCCAGATTCCTTCGAGACCTCCCTCTGGGATTTGACTGATATAGTCAGATTTTGCCTTGAAGTGGCGCTTCGAGCGTTGAACCCTACATAGCAAGACATCAAGAGGTTCACCTCTTGGGAATCCTGCAAAGTACAATATAGACTCTATCCAGCTCATTTCGATGCAATCTTCTCTTCTTAATCCTAATCGAAGGAAATTTCTTTCATGATGGGAAGCAATCGATCGATTCCACCGAGGAATATGAAGATGAATGAAGCTACAATTTTTAATTTGTTTTTATCACCTTATTCACTTGAGTTCACTCTATTAATCAAGATCCTAATGAACAAATCTTCCTGTAATTTTGGAGCAACATATTGCCACTTATGAACAATTTTGTGGCATTTTGTTCCAATGTCTTTTTGAGTTTGAAAACAGTTACTTTCTCAAGAACATCTACTAATTTGATTTTCCATGCAATGACAAGTCCAAAGTTATTACATCCACCTCCTCTAATTGCCCAAAATAAATCTTCCCCCGTGGAAACCCTATCAAGAATTCTCCCATTCGCGTCGATCAAGCGTGCATCTACAATGTTATCTGCTGCTAAGCCATATTTTCTCAACATAACTCCATAACTACCTCCACTAAAATATCCACCCACACCAACTGTCGGACATACCCCAGCTAGAAAACCTAAGTTTTTGCTTTTCTCCGCGATTTTGTAATAGAGTTCTCCAATAGCGGATACAACTTCAACCCATGCACTCTTGTCATTGACATTAACATTGATTGTTCTCAGGTTAATAAGATCAACCATAACGAAAGGAACTTCAGATGCATAAGAAAGGCCTTCATAGTCATGTCCTGCACTACGAATCCTAACGTGCATCCCAGTTTCCTTAGCACAAAGAATGACTCATTGGATTTCGTATTCACTTATTGGGGTGATAATTACAGGAGGTTTAGGAGTTTCAGTGGTGTTGAACCTTAGGTTTTGTCTGGAGAATTGAAGGACCGATCAATAAGAAGAGTTATTTGGGGTGTAAATTGATGAAGTTTGGTTACTATGAGATAGGCATTGGATGAATTCTTCGTAGTTATTAGCTGACGCTGCCCATGAAGTTGATGAGAAAACAAGAAGTACTAAAAGAAAGATACCGCAAGAAATCTTCATTTTGCTTGAATTTTGTTCAGTTGTGCTATGGAAATGAAATAGCAAAACCCCTTCTATTTATAATGTGTGTAAAAGAAGACACAGATTTTTGGAAATTTTCTCTGTGTATTTTATTGATCAGTATGTACCTCTCTTTATACACAAAACTACGCAGACATGTAATGTAACGAAAGAAGAGGAAATGGACAAAACTAATTACACCGTCCTATTCTAATTTGTCCATTGTATAACAAATTTTATTCTCCATTGTCAAATATTTAAATCAATGATTCTAATCTAAGGGTGGAAGATTGATCTATCATGTGTGTGTGTTGTATGGGTGAGATTAATCCACCCGTCAAAAACGTCACAAATATTTTCTTCTTTTCTCTCTCTCGTTTCTTCAATTCTCTCTCTCGTTTTCTTTGTAAACGTCACGACCGTTTCTTCTTTTCTCTCTCTCGTTTCTTGACTCTCGTTTTCTTTGTACATCATCATACCAAGTCTTCTTCTTTCTCTCTCTCGTTTCTTCAATTCTCTCTCTTTTCTTTGGATCTTCAATATCCCCCTCAAATTGGAGGGTGGAAACAACCCCAATTTGTTCAACTAAATCTAGGGAAACCCCGTATAAGATTTGGTAAAAAAATTTGTTCTTTGAAGGAACGAAAGATAAAGTGATGAGACCGATACAAAAAGTGACAATCCAACTCCACATGCTTCGTTCTTTCGAATATATTTTTCGCGATGTGGATGGCCGCTTATGAGTGCACGAACTAGTTCCGAAAGATCTTTAACGATTCTCGCCGTTAATTCGCATCTTACTTTAAGATAATGAGACCGATGGTTGTTTCTTGGATTTCCGGGAAATAGGTGCTCCTCCCAGCCGTGATGAAGAAATCAAATAAGTATCACCGCAAGACGCCCAATGAGAAATCAAAAGATGAATCAGGGAAAGAAGAATTCCTTGGTCCGGATCATTTCTAAGGTATTTTAAAACTCGAATAGCCGCCAAAAGATGTGATTCCCGTGGTTGTTGCATGTATTGACTAAGAATTGGGAAGAAAAGTTAAATAGTAGCTTTCCCCTAAGTGTCTATACAAGGTGGGATTGGGCAATAAAGGACCATCATGTGCATTGAGCTTAGAGTAAGGATCAAGGGAGAAGAAAACCTTAGCACCCGAGCAATCAAATTCCGTAAAAGATCTAAGGTGAATTTCCTTTGGTTTATGATAAAACCCTTTTTTCCCGCGTATTTCCATGCCTAGAAAATAGTGAATATCACCCAAATGCTTGACTAACTTCTAAAAATTCGATATGTTGAATCCGATGAAGATCATTTCTTAATGAGGATGTCATCCACATAGACAGCTATGATGGAAATTAGAGAGCCATTCTGTTTGAAAAACAATGAGTAGTCATTGAACTAGTATACCCTTTGAAAGTTAAAGCACCAGCCAACTTAGCATACCATTGTCGGGATGCCCGCTTCAATCCATACAATGATTTCCTTAATAAGAAGTTTAGAATCGGAACAATCCATACCGGGAAACTTCGTATTCTTCTTCCCGCAGTCCCCATAAAGCATTACTCACATCAAGTTGATGGACTTCCCATCCTTTCTTGATAGCAACAGCTAAAAGACATCTAATTGTGGTCATTTTGACCATTGAAATGTCTCGTGTAGTCCACTCCCTCCCGTCGAATATCCCCCTTACCACCAATCTTGCCTTTAGTCTTTCTATTGTGATAATGTTTGACTTTATAAACCCATTTGCAAGGTATTTCTTGCACAGGGGGTAATGGGACAACATCCTGTGTATGATTGATCTCAAGAGCACGCAACTCTTCTCCGCATAGCTTTTGTCCATCCCGGATGTTTAGAGTCTTGAGCAAAAAGAGTTAGGGTTCGGTTATAGATGAGATTGAAAGAAAGACATGTTGGTTTTGCAGAGATAAGCAAAAGAAAAGGCATGATGAACAAAAAAAGCACTAGTAAGGTCGATTTAGAATGACATGATTGCATATATAATCATCCGAGTATCCGGGCCTTCTAACAATTCTATCTATTTTCGTTCCCGGAGTTGAGTACGGGTGGATCGTGTTGGGGGATATCGGGAATAGAAAGTGGTGAAGGTGATATAGGTGAAAGGTTGGTTGTTGCATTGTCTATGGTAGGCATAGGTTGTGGAGTCGAGTAGGAGAAGAAGATCCCCTCAAGATGTAGGATAGGTGAGGAATTGGTAGGTGTATCGGTGAGATGTGTAAAAAGATTATATATGAATTAGGGACATGATGGATAGATGACCGACGGTAGAAGGAGAGTTTATACTAGAGGCAAATGGAAACCGTTGCTCAAAAAAAGCGAACATCTCTTTGGAAATAAAAATTCTTTATGCTCAAATCCATTAATTTATAACCTTTCCGTCCCGAGGATAGCCTAAGAAAACACAAGCCATAGCCTCTGGCTCAAACTTTGTTCCGTGTTGCGCCAAGGTTGAAGCATAGCACAAACACCCAAAACACCTCAAATTGTCATATTTTGGTTTGTTGCCAAAAGAATCTCATAAGAGTTTTTCCTTTTAGTACTCTGGAAGGAAACCTGTTAATGAGGTATGTTGCTGTCAAAATACATTCCCCCCAAAATGAGTTAGGCAAGTGAGATTGAAACATCAGACCCCTTGCAATCTCTAGGAGATGTCTATGCTTTCTTTCCACTACACCATTACATTGTGTGTTCCTACACATGATGTTTGATGTATTATTCTCGAGACTTTAAAAAGAGCCTCTTGTGTGCCTTTTCCCATTCCAGAGCATTATCGGACACCGATAACCTTCACTTTATTATTGAACCGCCTCTCAATCATGATCAAAAAATCCTTTAGAACAAAAAAAGCATTGGATTTAGAACTTAGAGAAAAGTCCAGTCCTCTGAAATCATCCACTATGGTAAGAAAATACCTATATCCATTATAAGTGCAAGTTTTATATGGACCCCATGTGTCAATATGAATTAGATCAAAATTCCTTTTGGATTGAATTTGACTTAGAGGAAAGGCGACTGCCTAGCTTTAGAGCATCACAAACATATGTCAAGATTTGAAGGAAAATGAATGAAAGGAAACTTTTTCATTCTTGAATAAGGAAATGTCCCAATCTTACATGCCATATTATACTGGAATTACATTTCTTAAACCGGAAAAGAAAGCTGTTTGTGACTCGTAAATGGAATTTCTTCCTTCTTGACATGAAACTACATTTTCCTTGAAAGTGGTCTTAGACTTAGAACTAGCCGCAAGTATCCTTCTCTTGCTTCACCAAAATGAGTGTTCCTCATTAAAGGGTCTTGTAATATGCATCCACTAAGAGTAAATAACACATCACACTTAAACCGATTGCATAACTTATGATATTAAGTTATATTTGAAATGAACATGCAGGACATTTTTCGAGTTATTTTAGGTAGAATAGAGACACTTTCTGCGTACGAGTCACAATGATCCCGAAAGAATTAGGCAAGGTCGTAGGAACGGAAGAGGAGACAAAGACATAAAAGATTTAGAATCAAAACACATGTTATCTTACGATGCACACGAATCAATGCGGGTGTTAAAAACTCGATAAACAAGTGCTTGAATATTTTAGAATTGTGCATTCCCCGTGAAACCACCATTTGTACCGTTTGAACTTCCGTTTGTCCCATCTTTACTTCCTTAATAACTTGTTGCACCAATTCTCGCATATTGATCCTTGCTCGTATGAAACATGGTTGTGTTGATTCTTTGTATGGAGTATGGTTGTTCGATTGTCTTTACAAAACTCTTTGTTGTTAGCAAACTCAAATTCTTCCTCGGCAAGAATCTCCATTTGCTTTCCTTGATAGATTTGGTTTTTGTAAACTCAAAGTCTTCGGAAAACCATGAAGTCCGTAACAATCATCCTCTACATGACTTTGTTTTCCCAATATGTGCTCACATTTGGGTTGTATTTTGCCTTTCTAGGCTTGTATTTTGAAAATCCTTGTCTTGTTCCTTTTTTGTTTCCAAGTTTATGATGTGCTTGATTTGGTGTTTTAAAAACCTGGTTTCCATTCCTCTGATAACCCCTGCCTTGTGAAGTTACCATAAAAGAGGCAGATTCAGTAG
Source organism: Lycium ferocissimum (assembly GCF_029784015.1). Taxonomy (NCBI): domain Eukaryota; kingdom Viridiplantae; phylum Streptophyta; class Magnoliopsida; order Solanales; family Solanaceae; genus Lycium; species Lycium ferocissimum. The sequence continues at coordinate 27,915,837 of NC_081345.1, read as the reverse complement.
TATGATTAGAATTGGTATACATTTCTCTCTGATTTTCATCTTGCAAAAGTAAAGAGTATCAAGATTTGGCAAAAGGGTTCATCATAAAATGTTTCTTGCTTGTGTGTATATATCATTTAATCCCATCAAAAATTGTATCAACCTCTCGGTCCTCTAAGGATTTCATCGAGGGTGGACTTCCCTTCACACACACATGCATAAGCAAAAATAACAACATTCAAAAGGGCATCCAATTCATCCCATAGTCTTTTGAGCTTGGTAAAGTACCTAGCAATGTCACTATTTCCTTGAACCGGACTTGATAATTCCTTTTGTAAATGATATAGTTTAGCACCATTTGATTTGCCAAATCTTTGTTCTAAATAAAGTTCTTTTGGTTTTGTAGCTCATTACACTTTCTCTTTTGATAAGGTTTGATCCAACAAATGACCATATCATTCACATAGCTCCATTGTTCGTAATCATTCGTCTAGCTTTACAAGCACCGTTAATGAAACCAAGTTTCCTTTTGATAGTGATCTTCTCCAGATCAAACACATTGTTGACTAGAGCCATTCCGTGAATCGAGTTATTAAGATGATATGGGTGGTGTGGTCATAGATTGCCTTGTCCACATTGCTTGGATTATTGGTGTTGTATCACCCATTTGGATTTACTGGGAGATTGAAGAAGATGATTTTGATGAAGGTTTGGATCGAGCTTTCGGATCCAAAATACCATAAAAGAAGTCACGTATTTTTGGAAATTTTCTCTTGTGTATTTTATTGATCGATTACGTATTCTCTCTTTATACACAAAACTATGCAAATGAATGTAACGTAAAGAAGAGGAAATGGACAAAACTAATTACACTGTCCTATTCTAATTTGTCCATCGTATAACAAATTTTATTCTCTCTGTTGGTCACCATATTTAAATCGCCATGATTCTAATCTAAGGGTGGAAGATTGATCTATCATGTGTGTGTGTTGTATGGGTGAGATTAATCCACTGGGTCAAAAACGTCACAAACTGTTTCTTCTTTTCTCTCTCTCGTTTCTTCAATTCTCTCTCTCGTTTTCTTTGTAAACGTCACAGCTGTTTCTTCTTTTCTCTCTCTCGTTTCTTCAATTCTCTCTCTCGTTTTCTTTGTACATCATCATAGCTGTCTTCTTCTTTTCTCTCTCTCGTTTCTTCAATTCTCTCTCTCGTTTTCTTTGGATCTTCAATAGTGTGAGGAACTAAGTTTATAAAGGAAGAATATCCAAACCATCCAGATCAAGACCACCATTCGAAATAAAATCAATGATTTGCAATAGGAAAAAGAGTGACCATGCGACTATATTATGATTATCTAGTTCTAACTTTTATTTCAATTCCTTACTATAAGCCAAGTTTGGTTAGTTAATTATTACAAAATAATTTGTTAACTATCTAGCTTAAAGATCTTAAAAAATTCTTCTTATGTAAAGAAAATAAAAGACTGACCATATACACTATATTATGATGAGCTAGTTCAAAATTTTAAATTCAATTTCTTACTTTAAGAAAAGTTTGGTATACTTTTACAAAATAAGATAGTTTGAGATCTAGCATCACGAATCAAGATCTAAAATATTTTTCTCTTACAGAAAGAAAATAAAATAACCACCATAATAATATAGTATTATGATAAAAAAAGAAAGAAAATAAAAGAATGACAATAATATTATAGTATTATAATCTAGCTCTAACTTCTAAATTCAATTCCTTACTTTATTCTAAGTTTGGTAATTCTGTTACAAAATTAAAGTTTGTAGCCTAACTTTTAGATTTATAATTTTCTTCTTACAGATGGAAAATAAAAGACCGGCAATAATAATACTATTATGAATTTATGATAACTAGTTCTAAATTCAATTGAACTTTGAGGGCTATTTATGTAATAACATAGATAATGTCTTTTATTTATTTATTTATTTATTTTTATACGTGATGATTTGTCTTAGCCAAAAAAGCAAAAGAAAAAGATAAACAAAAAATTGATAAATGTCATATAGATGATTTAGCCCACTATTTTTTTAATTTTTTTTTTTTAAAATTCTATCTATTTTTTCCTTGACCCTTGTTACTACATATTGTTTTAGAAGCTTATCTAGCTACAAAAGTATTTGGTCCAAGGCTCTGGATGACATTCATATCGGTTATAAGTTATAACTAGTTCTACCAGATATGATGACCGACGAATTGAGGTCCTCTTCCACTCGAAGCTTTATGCTGTAGGAGAAAATTTCCTCGAACTTTCCTTGAGTTTTCTTGTAGCTTCCAAACTCTGAATATTCAAGTTGTCATTAAAGGCTATTACAGACCAATTATCTAGAACATTAGACAACAACATTCTTTCCCTCTGGAACCGATCCACAAACACTCGGAGCAACTCCTCCAGTCTTTGCCTGATTGCAAAGATCCATTTTTCTACTAGCTGAGCTCCGTTGTGTGCCTTCATGAAAGCATATGCTAATTTTGCGAACGACCCGATAGATAGCAAGGTTAGTATCTTCTTCCTACATGCAGATTGCTAGTAAGCAAACATATATTATGTGGATGAAGGAAATGCCAAAAACGTACTGAGATATTCCAGCTTCCAAGTATTTGTGATAATGCAAATATATTTTTCTTATAATCACTTTAATCGGTAAGTGTCAATCTCCAGACTTACGACTTAATATTGTGTTCTGAAATTTGACATTCCTAGAAACGCATCTTCGGTAGAGGAAGAACGAGCACTACAAGAAAAAATATATTTAGCAACAAAAAGTTTTTTGTTGCCATAGATTGATTATTGTTGTAAAAAGTACTTGTAATTAAAAAAGTATTTTGTTGCATGAACTTTTAGCAATGGTTGCTTGCTATTGCAACAACGTGCAAAAACTTTTTTTTTTTCATTGCCAAAAAATGCTTTTTGCAACAATAATCAATAATATGGCAACAAAAAAAAATTCTTTGCCAATAATAAAATTGAGTTGTTGCCAAATATAAAATTTTTAATTGCGATTTCTATACTTTCTTGTAGTGGAGCTTAGAGGCAAAGAATGATGATAGCCAACGAAGCTACTAAAAGGCAGGTTTTCAAGACTTTTTTTGGATGATAGATAGATGACATGACACTTTGAAATCATGTCTACTTGTCACACCCCAATTTCCGATGGTGATCACCCGACCCTTATTTGGTGCAAGCGATACCGCACTCATAATCATAGAAACCATGAAATGAGTGTACAATGAAAGCTTTTCAAAACATGCTTTTCGTCTTTCTCAAATCGAGGAAAATACGCACAAACATATGAAATACGTAATACAATGCATAATGATACACACGTAGCCGCTTACAAAACCGACATATTATATACATAGCAAAGTCTCTAACATAAACCAAGATACCATAACATAAATATTCTCGACTTAAGCGCTCCGAAAGAAATGGAGCTTTCTCAATCCGAACGTCTTTACTAATGTCCTATATTTATACACGCGTGGCCCCGATATAAAAGGGGTCGAGACGGAATATGTACTGAGCATGTAAAGCATGAAATATAGTAAACAAGATCGTACTGAAATAAGGAGTACAGAAAATCGTAAGACTTGCCTTTAAAACATAAATCATGCGTGTCAATATCATGTAGTACATATGCATATACATAACGTGTCCCGGCCACCTAGTGAGGGACTCGGTAGATAAAATCATCATATCATGTATATATAACGTGTCCCGCCCTTCTAAGGGGACGCGGTAATAAAATCATCATACGTATCATATATATATATATATATACATACCGTACTCCCTGCGAGGGACTCGGTGAATAGCGTGTTCCGCCTCTAAATCCCGTCTCCATCATGTATATCATACTCGGCCCAGTGGAAAATCATATCATATAACGGCCCCGGCCCTCTAGGCGAGGGACGCGTAATAATGCAATGAGTTGCACGAATTGATCGCACGAGCACAGTAGTGAGAAACCATATACATACAAATCATCATAAGCAACAAATCAACGCTCGAGTATCCGAATAGTAGTCACACTTAGACTCTTGGAAACATCATTACGAAATATGTCACATAACATCTCGGGAATCATAAACATATATCGAAATCCGGAAAGTTACGGGCATTAGTCATTATAGAACGCTTTACGAACATATCATAGCAATCCGAGACCATATATGAAAGTTAGGGACATTATGATAGAACCTTCTACAAACATATCGCGGCCGATCCGGTTAATTTTATGAAAGTTACGGCCATTCTTAGACATAGAATCTTTTAAGAACAAAAATTCTTTATGCAACATTTGAAATCCAACCATACAAAAGACATGAAGACCATAGCTCGACTATATTAAGGATGCCAATATCAAGAAGCAAATAAGAATCGTAAACATGTTCGGAGCTTAAGAATGGAGTTACCCAAGGCACATATCATGTCATACCTTACTTACGTCTAAGACATGCCAAAAGAAGGAAAGAGTAAGCTTTACATACCTCGTCCGCTTCCCAAGCTAATCCAAACCTAAGTCTCGGGCTTCCCAAGATCTACAACAACATCATTCGTACTAACATTAAAGCTAAGAATCCAATCTTAAGCTACTTGAAATTTAATAAACTCAACATCCCCAGAATTCAACTTCTTCAACAACAATTATTAACAACATCAATAATCAATTCAAAACGCATTATAACGCTAGCAACTCTTTTTCTACGTAATTCGACAACATTCCATTTATATTCAATTCGACTACATACATTCAAACCAACATCAACGCTCACAAGTTCAAGTTTCCGAGGTTTCAAACGAGATTCAAGAGCATTTCAAGCAATCCACATAATATTCAAAACAACCCAATAAATACACCACTCCACCCGAAACCTTCCAACTACACTAGGAGCAACAACAACACATTTCTTCCTTCCAAATTCATGAACTACATCACTAATCCACACGTTCACAACATTATTTCCATAAATTCAAGAAACTATATTAAAATTCCATTAGCTTCCATAACAAGCCACAAACGACTATAACTTCAATTTGAACCATTAAACTTCCATTTGCATCAACACCACAACCCAAAAATACTAAATAAAATTAGTTCTTCACTCCTACACAACACAACATAATGGCCCAACACATACATTACAGATTTCATGATTTTCATCCATTTCTACACACACAACATGCACAAGTCATCCATAACACATGTATGGAGGATTGAATCTTTACCTTTTTTCCACCTAATTCCTCCTCGACAGATTTGTGTTTTGCAGAATAAGCATTTTGCTTGCTCCAACAACTAATCCACGTTAAAGAGACCTTCCAATAGAAATGCTAGGAGAAAATATTTTTTCTGATCAATTTTTAGCATGTTCGCACAAACTCTTGGCCGAATGGTTCTCTCCATTTTTCTCCAGCTTCTTGAATTTTCTTAAGTTTTGACTAATCGTGTCTTCTGGTCATCACTTGTATATATATATCAAGCCCCTACAAATAAAAACATGAAACACATGTACCATTTCATGGCTCAAGACACCAGGGTGGGACCCAGGATTGCCACTTATGGCCATTTCATGAAATATTATTTTCACTTCTTTCCAATTTTCCTCAATATTTCCATCCAATAAAATTATAAGCAATACATTTGCTTAACACAAAATTTTGTCCGTAACTTTCCGCAATTAGCTCGGAATATCCCAATGTACAAAGTACGGGATATAACACTACTTTCCAAGATAACTAATTTCCATGAATGATTTAGATCAAGCGAGATACATTGTGGCATTAAACGATGCATTATATTGGTAAAATTGTTGGATGTTGAGGTCTCAACATTCAGGTGTCATCATCCAAAAATCACATAGATGTCATCGCGATATTTGGAATTTGAGTCGTGACAATTCGGTTCACCAGTCTCATGAGTAAAAGAGCAATATCTAGTAGAGTCTTGCGGATCGGTACGATAACATCCGTACTTATCTTCGAGAGGCTACAAGACATAAAGAAAAATTCTATTCTTTCATTCCTTATCATGCATATTTAATTCTATTGGATCATAAATTTCATTATTTCATTCTCTCACAGATGGTGAGGACTCGTTCGACCGCGACTGGAGATTAAGAGTCCATACCCGTACCTACACTCGTTTCTATGGTCGTGGCACGAGGTAGAGGCAGGGGACAAGGTCAGGGTAAAGCTTGTCTTTGCGACCAACTGAGGCCAAGCACGTGCCGTGCAAGCCCGCGCGCAGTCGTGTCTGGCCGGTTCGGAGGTAGTTACTGAGGATGAGCCGATTTCAATAGAAGAGTTTGTGCCAACATAGGCATCATCAGCTAATTTTATTGCTACTCCGGGCCGCTTCATCACCTCGGCTCTTACAGGATATCTTAAGGGTTGTTTTTTGCATTTTTACTTTAATGGCTCACTAACTAGTGTTAGAGGCTAGACTCTAAACCAGATGCTTGGTCCAAGATTCCAAACTCTATGGCTCGATCACCGCACACGGGGCCCCACCGGTTCGATAGGTACCATTCCTGGGTATTGCATCACACCCAACTACTAGACCTGCTATGTTTGTTGACGAGCAAAAGATGTGTGATAGATTCAAGAGATATGTTGGAGATCAGAGCGAGGCATATGCGTTTCTGATCAATTTTCTTGAGGTATGGCTACGTGGGCTTTTTGCCTATTACTCCAGATGGCTCACTAACTAGTGTTGGAGGCTAGACTCCAAACCAGATGCTTGGTCCAGGATTCCAAACTCTAGGGGCTCAATCAACTGCTATTGTGGCTCCCCGGTTCGATGAGGTACCATTCGTGGGTATTGCACCACACCCAGCTACTAGTCCTACTATAGAAGATGTGTGATAGATTCAAGAGGATACGTTGGAGTTCCGAGCGAGGCATATGCATTTCTGATCAGTTTTCTTGAGAGGTTGCACGACTTGGAATTAGTGGTATCCACCTTGTGATTGACTATACCGCATTTTAGATGATTTGGTCGACGAGCGATGCAAACAGCCTCTCTATAATCGTCATTCGTTATAATAGCATTTCATTATAACAAAGATTTTCTCAACTAATTTTTATGTTATATTTTACTTCTCTATAACTACACTTTACCTATAACAACAATGGCATTCATTATAGCGGTACACTCTTTGTAAAACTACCTCTCTATAACAGCCATACTCAAATATTGTATAATAATATTTTCTAAGAAATATATTACGTGGAAAAATAAATATTAAAATATTTATGTTGATCATCTAATATCATGCACATAGTAAATTTCAAGGGACAGCTGATGTAGAAGGTGAGAATGAAAGTGTTGATGAGATAGAAGAATCAATTGTTAAGCTCTTAGACAATCTTTAAAGGAAAGCTATTGAATTCCCTTTTGCTGAAAGTTTGACCAAAAATCTTCGTCAATTTAAGCGTTATATAAGAGATTGAAATTTATGAAACTACTTACAATTTTAGAATTCTATGTCAAACTTGAAATATTAAAACTTCTAATTAATTTTAAATGCATATGTTCCTTAGATTTTAATTTTTATCGGTACGGTATAACTAGTTATGGATTTATGAGTAATTTATTAGTCTTTTCAATTTTTAGTTAATAATATAATAATCAATTGAGATTTTAAATTAACAAGTATTTGTTTTTGTTTATAAAATAAAAAATACAGGAAAATAGTTTTTTGTGTACTTTTGTTTATAACAGCTAAATGAAATCTAAACATGAAGTGTCAGTATACGTACATAACAGTACCTCACTATAACAGCCATGAAATTTTCGGACAAATGCTATCATTATAGAGAAGTTTGACTGTAATGGAGAAATTATATTGATAGCATGCCAGGTGGGTCACCTCCACTTATATGGACTCAGTTTTCGCAATGGTTTCTAGAGAATTTTGTTCCCCACAATGTGAGAGAGAGCAAGAGGAACCAGTTTGAAGGATTGCTCCTATGTTTAATCTTTATTCCTACCATCTAAATTAGAAGTGATGTACTGTACTAATAAAACATACTCCCTCTATCTCAATTTATGTGATACACTTTCCTTTTTAGTTTGTCTTGAAAAGAATAATACATTTTTATATTTTGAAATAATTTAACTTAAACTTCCCCTTTTACCCTTAACGAAATGATTTAGAGCTACAACAATATCATGGCTTGTTTCGGACCACAAGTTCTATTATAGTTCCTTTTTAAAAAAAAAAAATAATTTCGTGCTTGGTCAAACTATATCATATAAATTGGGAAAGAGGAAGTCATATGGGGAATAGGGAAATTAGGAACGTTGGTAAGGGCGCTTTGGGGTTGGTTTAGGTTAGTATTTTTTGGGTATTTTTTTCCTTTATCCTTTACTTTTTTGTTTTTCTTTTTTAAAATTAGAAATCAGGTGGCTTTTTACGATATTGTCACTTGGTGTTATGAATTTAGACCAAAAAAAAAAAAAAATGTTGGTTATGTGTGAGGGGCAATAATTCCCTTCTTCGGGGTGGTCTTTAAATTTTGCCCCTCATAGGTCTTTAAATTTTGCCCCTCATTGTTTTGCCCTTGTTAAAAAAAAATAAATAAATAATTTCGCAAAGTTATCGCCCCTCCCGCGGAAAAACTAAAGTTATGCGGAGGGCATATCATTATAAGTTTAGTTTTCCTTAGGAACTGCGCTTGGGGAATTAAGGAAATTAGGAAGGTTTAAAAAAAAAAAAATGTCTCAAGGCAAAGCTTCCGCATAACTTCCTTTAAACTAAAGTTATGCGGGAGGGGCATAACTATTTTTTCCTTATGAGGCAAAACTTTTCCTTTAGTTTTGTTAAGGTATAACCAAAAGTATTCTTAAAAGTGTGCCTTGAAAAGTTTAAAAAAAAAAAAAAAAAAAAAGGAAAAACTAAAGTTATGCGGAGGGGATTTTTCATGAGGCATAATTTAGTTTTGCGCATAACTTTTTTAAAGGAACTAATGTAATTAAGGCATAACCAAAAGTATGCCTTAACTAAAGTGTGCCTTGAAAAGTTAAAAAAAAAAAAAAAAAAAATGTCTCAAGGCAAAGACATAACTCGCAGGAAAAACTAAAGTTATGCCCATAACTTGTCTCACAGATAATTTAGTTTTTATGGTGTGCTATTACTTTTAATTAAGTCATATCCTATCAGTATGCAAGTGTGCCTTGAAAAGTTAAAAAAAAAAAAAAAAAAAAAAAAAAAAAAATGTCTCAAGGCAAAGTCTTTTCCGCATAACTTTGCTTTTCCTTAAGGATTGTATCTTGGATCAAGCACACTCTCCCCGGCCGTTCGCGAAATTATTTTTTATTTTATGCACGAGCGGGGTTCGAACCCAATATCCGTGCAAAAAAATGTGTGTGAGATCCGGGTCGATAAACAGTGCATTCCAGGAGCAATGGGCTTATGCGATTTATGTTGAAGCTTTGGCTCGGTCTGTTATCCCCTCCTCCTCCTTCTATGTTCTAGTATCTCATCCCCTTCTGGTTACCTTCTTCCCCTGTTATTCTTAGATTTCCCCATTAGTATTGTTCATTATTACCTTGTTGTTCCAATTCTCAGTTGTAATTTGGATGCTGTAAGTATAATTTATGTTGGTGTTGTGTTGATAAATTCGGGTTGTTACACTTGGCTTAATGTAGTGGCTTTGCATATGTTTTTATGATAGATATTTCTTCACAAACCTAACTTTTCAGGGATGAAATAGCATCTTTTCTTGCGATAAAAAGCAAACACAAAATTTAAAAGTCATTAATACCTTCAAAAACAAAAGTAAAGAAACTGATTATTTTAATATATTAGCTCTCAAGATCCTACGAGGGGAAGAGGTCTTTACTAAGACGAGAAGGCAGCTTTCTCTTTGTGAAATCCGAGTGGCACTGCCTCCCAAGTTGAGCAAAAGACAAATACAAAGAATGGTATTCACCACTTTGTACTTGACACCGGATTACAGATCGCTCCAAAAAGGATTATCTTTTTTTCTTGAATATATATTTGAATATTCAAAATATTTAAATATCTTTTTCCGACCAATTAAGAAAAATTATATATTTGAATATAATTTGTTAAGCACATACTACAAATAAAGTCTATTGAAAATAGTCTCTTTATCCCAAAAAGGTAGAGCCGTAGATATAAGGTCTGCGTACATCCTATCCTCTCTAAACTTACATGTGGGATTACACGGGGTATGATGTTGTTGTTGTTATACTGATACTAGAAATAAAGAAAAAGTAATTAAAAAATATTTTATTGACAACCCCATTAAATTAAAGCTAAGAATGAGATTCTCTAATTTTTTTTGTCACTAATGAGATTCTCTAATTAAACTATTAAAGAATGCCAAAAAAGTGCCTAGTCACCTCCAAATGTGTCACTTGATACTCCAAAAACCAGCTCAAGGCATATGAACGATAATTTTATGGCTGGAGAAGAGATGAAATGAATTGGATATGAAAGTACATAAAATAAACTATTAGATGAAGGGGATTAATATATACACCATTCGTGTTAGATCGATCGAATCAACTATAATTAATTGAATATTTCATTAAATTCCAAAATAAGACATCAATTAAGGTTTGTGATTGAATGGATGGGATCCCTCCACCCTTAATCATAGACTTGGGTTTGAGCCCTTAATATGGAAAAAAATCTTATTAGGAAGCATTTCTACCGTTAAATGAACCTTACACAATGTGAATCAGGATCAATCAGAGTCCAAATGGGAGTACCGAAAGAAAGGAAAGAGACGCCTACGCCTTATGTTTATATTAAATTAATAAATACTCTCACCGTCCATGTTTAGTTGTTCAAATTTGATTTGACACACTCCTTAAGCAATAAATAAAATGATAATTTCTATATCATCCCTAATTATTATATATTGGGAAAAGAATTAAAAATAATTATAGTGTTTAATAAGGATAAAATAGGCATAAAATAGTAATTTTTCTCTTGATTTTCTAAAATGGACAAGTAAAGGTGGACATCTACTTTTAAGGGCCGTTTGGCCATGAAATTTTTTCACTTTTTTCTAGAAAACGTTTTCAAACACAACTCCATCTTCAACTCTAACTCCAAAATATCAAATAAAGTGAAAAGTATTTAATTTTCATGGCCAAACACCTACTTAGTACAGTGGACAAGTAAAAGTAGACGGAGAGCAGGGACGGCCAACGGCGTGGGACGGTGCGGTTGCGGGGCAAACCCGCGTAAACCCCCAAAGACTCTAACCCGCCCCGCCCTATTGCCATCCCTAGTCGAAAAGATTTCAAGATATCTATTTTGTATACTCACTTATATCACTTAACCATATATTCTTACTTTAAGTTATATTCCTCAATCAAATTATTGGATCTGACATACATAACAAATGTGGGCAAGTATTTTCGAAATGAAAGCTTGCCAATCAGAAGGAAAAGTTGTACTTACTCATTACCAAAATATCTTTTAAAAAAAAAAAAAAAAACACTAAGTTTGAAAATGAAAGAAAAGAATTGAAGAGAAGAGATGGTCCAAAAAAGCCAATAGTACCAATCAAATAAGAAAAATCCAAATTGCAAAACAGGACTTATCAAAATAACTTATAATCACCTTGTCCCGGAATATTACAAAGTAGATTCCGGGCCGGCCAAGTTAATTAAACAACAATGTCTTTCTCAACTTGGGCAGTCTAATCCTGCCCGCGGTCAGTTTTAAGTTTTATTTACTTTGGAACCCCCTTATTTTTTACTTAAAACAAATTTTCTCCTCAATAAAGTTTCAAGAAATTCAAAAATACTGAAAGAGTGAGGAATTCGAAGATCGCTTCGCTATTATCACTGTAAGATTGTTTTATTTTTATAAATTAATCTTCTTTTGTGAGCTTCTTGTTTCTATTTCTCAATCTTCTGATTCTTTTTTCGTTTTTGTTTTGTTTGGTCAGTTTCTTGATTTTGTGGTGTGTTGTATAAGTGATGAAATTTAAAGATTGAATTTTTATGTTTTCCTTTGATGAATTATGTGGGGTTTGGGCATGTAATTTAGGGTTATGGTAGATGACTTGAGTTGACTACTTTTTTCTTTTCTTTTGAAGCTTTAGAGAGGAAAATTACAAGTAATAACTTGTGTTATGAGCTGAAATGAAGTGTTTAATACAAGGGGTTGAGTTAATTAGCTGGTAAAATTAAAAGGGTGATTGTAATTCTGAATTTTTGGTATATATTGGAATTTGTGGTTGTTGTTCTTTTATATTCCTATACTACAACTACAACAATAACTAGGTCTCAATCTCAAACTAATTTGGTGTTGGAATATGAATTTCTTGAAATTCATTCTATACTGTTTGGGGTCATTTTATTTGAATACTTAATTTTGGAGAATCAGGGAAAAGGCTTATCAGTGTAAATTTGTGTTTAGCTTAAGTGAATTATATATGATACCAGGGGTGACTTGAGCAGCTGGTGAAAATTAGGGATGGCAATTGGGGCAGGGCGGAGCGGGGCAGGGCAGGGCAAGCCCTTAACAGGGCAGGGCAGGGCGTCGCTTAAACAGGGCAGGGCGGGGCAAAATTTATTTTTTGAATTTTTTTAATAGGGCAGGGCAGGGCAAAATTTGATTTTTGCATTGTTTGGTTGTTGAAATCTGGACAGCTTTTGTGTAGTTTGGATCATTGTGTGTCCAGCTAATTCTGTGTAGTTCGGTTGGTATATCATAAGATGGACATATACATTTTCTAATACAATGATATTTGTTTCAGGTTTTTGATGTTGGGTTTATTCCACTTTTTTGTTTCAATTTTATTGGTATGAGACCATCAGTCCATTTCTTATTGTAAAGATTTATTATCATCTTCTCCGTACTTTATGCCTGGTTTTTGAAGATTGGTTGGCAACGGAAAATAAGTGAAAAAGATTGTTGAAGATTGGTTCTTGTGAACAGGTTTTAATTGAAAACTATGATTCAACTGCACTTTTTAGAACTAGTTGGAACTTTGTTTTACTAAAAAACTTGTGAAAATCGATCTTTGCTAGGATCAATCTTTGCAGTTCACAAAATACTAGTGCAACATTACTATGACAATGACCTTTTTCTTTCACAATAATCTTTGCAGGAATTGATTACTAATTATATTTTCAAATCCTAACGATTAAAAAAAAAAAAAAAAAAAAGATTCAATTTCAGGAATTGTTTGTTCAACCAATTTAAAAAAATCAAAAGGATTTTTTATAAAAAAATCCATGCTCCAAAGTGAAAAATAAAGAGGTGAAATGAAAGATAACATAAACGGGGCGGGGCGGGGCGGGGCTTAGCAGGGCAGGGCAAATTTTTTGAAAATGCTAAATGGGGCAGGGCAGGGCGGGTCGAAATCTTAGCAGGTCAAGGCTTGACCCGCCCTAACCTGCCCTAACCCGCCCTATTGCCATTCCTAGTGAAAATTACTAGTCGTAATATACTCCCTCCGTCTCGAAATATTTGTCGTCCTTTCTAAAAATAGTTGTCTCAAAATATTTGTCGTCCTTACTGAAAATACTTGTCTCAAAATATTGGTCGTTCTATTTAATCAAGACAAAATTAAGTAACTTTTTCCCATTTTACCCTTGTATTAATTAGCAATATTTAAGAGGTTCTCACCATTGATGGAGTAAATATTTATTGAGGAGTGGTTACTTGAAATATGTTAAGAGGGTACAATAGTGAAAATGCTACCCTTATAAAAGATTTCTTAAGGGGCGTGTAAATGAAAATTGTGACAAATATTTTGAGACGGAGGTAGTATAAGTTTAGCTCATTTGAAACCTGGGATTGTGAGTTTCAGAGAATCTCCTCCAAAATGTACAAGTAAAGTGAAATAGATATCTAGAGTTGAATGAGTGTGCTCATTCAAGAAAGCTAAGAAGAAAAAGAATAGCTTCTGAATTGAGCTACACAGATGGAGTGAGGTGATAAAGTATTATTGATATGATCTTGAATGAGCGTTACAGTGTAATGAGCTAGCTTGTATCATTAACCCCCATTATTTTTCTTGATAAAGTAATAAATTTCATAAAGAGGGCAAAAAGGCCCGTATACAAGTAATATATCGTTAACCTCCGTTAACCATCTATTGAAAACCTCTTAACAATGTTATTACGTAGTAATAAACTAACTTCCAACTAGCTAAATGAATATTGTTCCCCTCGTACCTTCTTAATTGGACTATTATACCCTTGTCTATTTACAATTGCAATCCGCATAACATTCAGATAGGCGACCTCAACTAGTTTCGAGTCGAGTCATAATTATTATTGTTGTTGAAACTAGGGAATGCCGTCCTTGTACACTACTATAGACTAGTCAATTTTGAGTACAAGGGCAAAAGCCGATAGCGACAGTGGTGGACCCAGGATGTTAAATTCACGGGTTCTCTACTAGCTATTGGCACAATGTACAAGTGATACGTCTATTTGAAACTTGATGGTGAACTTATTTAACATGTAAACTATAATTAATTTTATAGCTAAAAAAAGATAATGTTATTTGTTTACCATTGTCAAAAAAGGAAAAAAAAAAAAAAAAAAAAAAAGAAAAGAAAAAAGGATAATGTTATTCACAATTGTCCTTCGCGTTTACATATTTTGAAAACGATAAATAGAAGCATCATTGCTTACACTCAATTTATTGCAAAAATATTGGCTTTAGATTAACATAACTTGGAAGTTCCTATATTTACAAATGCCAATTTTAAACTATATTTAATTGGTCCCTTAGTATCAGAAGTCAAACAGAAAAATTTAGAGGGAGGGGGATCACGTCGGCAGAAAAGCCAAACTGTTCAGACCAGCGAGAGGGAGAAGAAGAACGCTGAAGTTTTTTCGGGAGAGGTTAGGAAGGATGAGTTTCGTTCTACTGTTGAGGAAGAGGGAGCTTCACATGCTTCAGGAACGTGGGATTGTGGTTTTGTTTTGGGTGGGTGGGGGAGGGGGGTGAGAAAGTAAAAAAGGAAAAGCGAATGAAGAAAAGAAGGAATTTTTTTTTTTTTTTTTAATTTACCAGTTTCAAAAAAAAAAAAAAAAGGATTTTATTTTTTTGTTTTTGTTTTGGGAGAAGAGTGGATATGGAGCCTTGGCGTAATTAGTAAAGTTGGTGCCTTGTGACCAGGAGGTCACGGGTTCGAGCCGTGGAAACACCCGCTTGCAGAAATGCAGGGTAAGGGCACGCGTATAATAGACCCTTGTGGTCCGGTTCTTCCCTGGACCCCCGGCATAGCAGGAGCTTAGTGCACCGGGCTATCCTTTTTTAGTGGATACGAAAATTGTGAAAGAAAGTAAAAACGGAAATGACAAAGTAAAAAAGGACAACAAATATGGTAAAAAAATGAAGAGATTTGGGACAAGGTGGAGTGGCCTCCGTGACGGACAAGATGCGGGAGGCTAGACTGAGATGGTTCGGACATGTCCAAAGGAGAGACATAGATACTCCGGTTAGGAGGTGTGAGAGCCTGGCGATGGAGGGCTGAAAGAGAGGTAGAGGTAGGCCGAAGAAGTACTGGAGAGAGGTGATCAGGCAGGATATGGCTAGTCTTCAACTTACTGAGGACATGACCCGAGATAGGAGGGTGTGGAGGACAAGGATTAGGGTAGAAGGCTAGTAATAGGATTAATAGTATTTTCCTTTCTTGTTGGAGTAGTATTATTTCCAGCATTTTCTTGTATTTCTTATTTTAGTATTCACATATTCGTGTTCTTAGTCTTCTATTACTACTTACTGTCTCTTCTGCTTTAGTTTTCTTGCTATTCTGATGATTGTTCCTATTTTACTTGAGCCGAGGGTCTATCGGAAACAACCTCTCTACCCCACAAAGGTAGAAGTAAGGTCTACGTACACTCTACCCTCCCCAGGCCCCACTTGTGGGATTACACTGGGTATGTTGTTGTTGTTGTAAATAAGTAAAAAGAAATGGAAATAAAAAGCTTCAGCTGAAAAAGACAAAATTCTTGAGGGGAGATTTGACCCTGCACCACGAGGAAATATAGAACTGCTTCATCCGCCTTATTAACCAATGTACTGACTGACTTTTTGAGTCTTGGTCGGCTCACTCATATTTCACCATTTCTTGCCTCTATAAATATATAGATTCCCTCATCCCCAGTCAAAAGCGATGGGTGCTCGAGCTACCACAGAGTTCAACTTGTGTCTGCCCTTGTGAAATTGAATACTTTGATGGCTAAGACAATTTCAATAAATAATGAGTTAACTAACATATAGGAGAATTAGTTGGCCAGGGAATTGTTATAAATGTAAAAAAGGGTACGTGGTGACAATATTTCTTTATATAGAATCAGGGGAATGGGAGCATTTTCAAGAGGACTTGATCTTTTGTTTTCTGTGCATTGAGTTTGAGAAAGTAATGCTCTTTTATTTCTTTTGCTGATTTTGAAATTCTTGTAGTACTTTTTAATTCTTTGTTTTATGACTGCTTCATTATTTTCTGTAGATAAATGAAATGTATCAGCCCAAAGGCGCTCCCAGTCCAAGCTTAGTCCAGAACAATGCAGCTGTGCATAGCCAGTCATTAGACTGTGGTGGCGGCTCAATGGATCCGATGAGTGGAGGCAACAACAATCCCAGTCTTGCCTCAAAACAACGTCTGCGTTGGACCAACGAGCTTCATGAGCGATTTGTTGATGCTGTAGCACAACTTGGTGGCCCGGATAGTAAGTTTCTGGACTTTCACTTTGGTCAGTCTCCTTATGTAACCCACCCCCCCACACACACCCCACCACTCTTGCCTATGGACCACGGTAGCTATGTTGGAGTGGCTTGGGTTTCTACCTTTTGGAGAGTCCTTTGGGAGCATTACAGTCAGGTACTCGGGTGCACAGAGATGCTTGTGCACAAGCATACACAAATCATAAATAACCGATGGTAGATGGCAATGTAAATGCGACCCTGCTCCCAAGAATCTGGGCGGTCAACTTTCACTTGACCCGATTATTGGTTATTTTTCCATATATTTGCTCAAGCTTTAGCTTTATGCAAAATATCCGTAAAAAATAAAATGATAGCTTATTAAAATCTTTGCAATTGGAGATATAATTGAACTTTGGTAAATTTGTAAGGTGCTATAAGGTTCAATTTGTATGTTTATATAATGTATGATCTACCAGCAGTCAATCATTAAATTATGTGGATTTGGCTACTGTAATAACTAATACACTTTTTTCCTAATTCATATTTACACTTTTTCCTTTTTTAAACGTCCTAGAATGTCTGACGCTTCAACTAAAGAATTACTTTATACAACTGCTTCAAGTTTCTAGAATTCATATTTATTTAAGTAATCAGATTTAAGTTTTAATGTGATGATTGCTACTAAATTTTTAACTGTTACATAACATTTAGTCCAGTGTAACTACCACTTAGATAATATATAAGTCAAACTATCTTGTATTCCATGCCAGTCAAACCATGTTACATAAAAAGGACAGAGGAAGTACCAACTCTTTGAGGTGTGACAAAAGTATCCAGTATCTCCTTGTGTTTACATGTGGTGTAGGGGCAGTATGCTAGAAAATCCAGCCTTTCCTTTTGGATTTTTTGGAAGCCTTGATACTGTAACTGCTGTCCTGTTAGGACCTCTTGTACTTCTGCTGTACCTCTTTGGTACTCTTTGTTATAAATTTACTTTTCCTTATCCAAAAAATTAATAAATGTTATTGATATTCTTTTCTACGGTTCAGGAGCTACACCGAAAGGCGTTCTTAGAGTCATGGGTGTACAAGGACTAACCATTTACCATGTAAAAAGCCATTTACAGGTATACATTCACCACATTTTATTTTTACAACTTATCCTCCGGGGATGTGTGCTTGTATTATATTTTGTTAGGGTAACTGACTTGCATTTATTTTCCTGTTGACTCAGAAATATCGACTTGCTAAATATCTTCCAGATTCCTCATCTGATGGTAGGTTCTGATGGAATTCGAAATCTTCATGGTCGTTTGTTCCTTATATTTTGAACCTGCTTGATTATTTGAAAATGTGCTGAGGTTGGTTCTAATCCAGTAATGCTAACTTACTAACGTGGCTTCGTCTTGTGATTGCAAGGTAAAAACTCTGATAAGAAAGAATCAAGGGATATGCTTTCAAGTTTGGATGGTTCATCGTGAGTAGATTATCCCTTGTTTCTTGTGTAGATCTCTTTTGAATGCTCACAAACTGGGAATGCATCTACACTAGTAATCTGTTCTAAAATGACCATATAGACAGTCTTTGTTTGATTGAAAAATCTAAGTGGTTTGTATCTTTGAGGATCTTAAATATTTTACCTGAGTGAGAATTGTTTGTTAACAGAGGTGTGGAAATCACTACGGCTCTAAAGCTGCAGATGGAGGTGCAAAAGCGACTCCATGAGCAACTGGAGGTAGGTTCTTTTAATGGTTTTTGGATAATTGGTATGGATATAGTCCTCCGGAAGCATTTAATTGACAGGTAAAGGAAGGTGGAGGAGAGTCTTAACTTTCCTGCTTTTGTAACAGGAATATTCCTTCTCTTTTCCAATAGGAAATTAGTCTTTTGCACAGTTGCAAAAATAATAAGCAATTGCTAACCACCAACTTTTTAAATTTCGCTTTAAAAGTCTTCAGCATGCTGCTTAAACAAACACCTGCAAGAATCTTTTTCCCTCATTTACTTATCTTGTGTCAAGAAAATGTTTCTCTGAGTATATCGAGTCTCTTAAAAGGCGGAGCAACTGTACTAGTGTGATATACACTATTCCGTCCATTGTTTATGAAATGGAATACACTACAACAAAATATGCTTTTAGCGGCAATTAGTTAATGGCAATAACTTAATTGCCGCTAATTGTATTCTAGAATCAATTATTACCTGCAAGTGGCAATACAAAACTTTAGCCCTAACAATTTATGCCGCTAAAGGCTTAGCGACCTTGGATCTAATGGCATTTAGCCAATTGCTGGTAAATGTTTTTGTGGCAATAACTATTGCCGCTAAAAGCCTCTTTTGATGTAGTGATAATGTAACAGAAAGTATACCAACTTTCCTTGTTTTGTAGTGGTAGAGGTATTAGCCTTCCATTGGTTCGAAGCTATTAAGAGGAAGAGAAATAATGCAAAAGACGTTTTTCTTTTTCTAAGTGAGGAATAATGCAAAAACAAGTTGTAACAGAAAGATTATCTTTCTTATAGGTTAACAATATTCTATGTTAGAGGATCAAAATTCCCATATGTCTGACCATTTTCATGCAGACTCTTGGACATGCTCATGGGCATGGCTACCAAATGAAAATGGCCATACTTTATAGATTAACTTCATTCTGCCCAAAAAAAATTCCTAGAAACTGACAGAAATTATCTATTGTTTCACCAAAAGCTCGTGATTAATTGACCATTCTTTATGAAATGGACAGAAATTCACTTGGAATAATTAAATTCATCTTTGCTTTACTTCTCTTGAGTTTGTTAAGCATACTATTCTGCATGGAGGACTCCCGTTAATCAAGTCCTGCAAAAGTTTCATGCCCTCTTTTTTCTTAAATTAACAGGTCCAGAAACAGCTACAACTTAGAATAGAAGCCCAAGGGAAGTATTTGAAGAAGATAATCGAAGAGCAACAACGGCTCAGTGGAGTTCTTGAAGTTCCTGGTTCTGGGGTCACTGCTCCTCCAACCGGTGACAACGGCCCAGAATCTGATAACAGGACTGATCCAGGGACTCCTGCACCATCATCTGAGACCCCTCATGTCGATAAGCCTGTAAAAGCACATGTCCCAACCAAGAGCCTTTCTATGGATGAATCATTCTCTTCACATCATGAGCCTCTAAGTTCAGACTCTGATTGCCAAGAGAGCCCTAACGGTGAGAGGTCATCAAAGAAACAAAGAGTTGGCACAAGTGCAGCATTCACAAAAGAAAACGCGGCACTTCCACATCAGATATTGGAATCAAGCTTGAGCCCACCATACCAGCAACCACATTCAGTTTTTATGACGAGGGATCAATTTAATCATACATCAGGATTATCTCTAGGCATCGAGGATCATAAAGTTTCTGGGAGCAACATGTAGTTATTCGATGCCACGCCAGCATGCTGCTTGTGCAACATGACTTCAATTTATATAGTTTGTGTAACCTCTGAATATATGTATAATTGTATAATTCTCATTTGGTCACAGATACCGCTTGGTCTTTAATGTAGTAGGTTTGAGTTACTCTTTTATCTCCAGAGGCTTAACCATTTATTTATGATAATAGGGGCAGTTTTTATTTATTGCTATATTGAAGGTTCTGCATTCCGCTCAGGCTAGTTTGGCTTGAGGATAGTAGTCTTGTTTTTATTGAAAGTTCTGCAGTCTGTCTACACAGCTTATATCAATGCCAATGACGAGGGTACTGTTGCTTATATGCTGGAGGTAACATTATGTCATTGTTACTGGACCACTGATTAGCTTCTATCACAGTTTGTATGCAACACCTCAATGTTGCAGGTAGCTCCTTCGTGACTGAATCTGTTGTGGGTGAGTCTTGTTAGGATCAAACGTTTATATCATTATGCGAAAAGTAATAGCTGATGTCAAGAGCACAACTTTATTTCTTAATCAAACCCATCAAGCAAGTGCCCTATTCAATCATGGCTCCAACTTGGGCCATCTTTGACCTTCACCTGCGCCTTGACATAAGTAGGATGTTGGAGTTACCTAACAATCACTTCCTCCGCCCCCCCCCCCCCCACCCCACCCCCACCAACTCGCCTACCCAAAAAAAAAAAAAAAAAAAAAATCACTGCCGCACACAATATGTTGTTCTTGGGAATTGAACCATGACCTTGATGTTCACCACATTTCTTATGTCGTATTTGTCATCGCTTTGTAGTTCTGCCTATGTGAGCTTCCCACCCAAGTAACAGTTCAGTTTCAAGTGCGGATAAAGAAGGATTATGGTAGGCGACAACTAGCATAGAAGAAGTTTAATTATGATGAGAAGCTTTGCTCAGTAATTTACTATATAAGATGATTAAACTTTTTTAGCTTTATAAAAGCTTAGTCAAGGAATGTCAAAATTCCATGACACATTAGAGATCACCTAAGGAGCATGACCTCAGGCTTTATTACATACAGCAAATATTTATGTAGTTTAGCTAGTAGCATTCCAACTAGTAATCAGTTCCAGTACAAATGAGATCACCATTCTCTTTGAAAAGCTTGCAGTTTTCAGGTAAAGTGCAACAGTTGTCGCAATAAGATTCAATTAACTTATGTCGTCCATGGCGAGTTGGGCAAATCATGTAAGCTGCATCGTTGATGCAATTCCGAGGACATGACTTCTCATCTGCAGTTGCCACTTTGCCTCCTAGTACAAGTGTTCCTACAAATGCAACCAGTTAAAGTGAAAATCCGTATCACTAATTAACTATGGTCTAGTGATAAATGTGTAGGTAAAAGATACACGTCTTGCCTTCATTAATTTGGTATAAACAAGTAAGTTTTTACCATCTTCGGACATATACACTATCAGGTTATGGATTTAACTGATTTACCAAAAAAAAAAAAAAAAAGGTTATGGATTTAAGTATTCTATAATGAGTGTATAATTTTTGTGCATTATGATCGCATGAATGTATTTTAACTACTTGTAGCAGGTTAATTATCAACCTTATTGTTTAGGTTACTAATGCTCCTTATTTATGAATGCTTACCTGTGATTTTATCTTTTAGATCGGTCACTTAATAGTGTACGTCGAACTTGTTTTGACACTGTCTAGTGTATATAAGTTAATTCTTTTACAGAATAAAAATATAACTTGCTAAAACCCGTTAAAGTATATGCCGGTTTGAGAATTCGTTCCACTATCGATGCATATAAAATAAATCCATCTTGTTAGTCACTAAGGCCCTAACTTTCATTCTATATCTGAAGTAACATATAATCAAACAAAAAACAATTTGACATAAAAAAATCATTTCACTTCCTAAGCATGACAGTACAAGCACAATCAAGAACCGTGTTTTATCCTGAAATATCCCTTTTCATTATTTAACAAAGTATCACTTTTAGTTTATATCTTAAAAAAGTTATGCTGAAATTGCTTACCACACAAGAGGAGGAGAGCAAGGAAACCAACTTTGTGAATAGCCATATTGCTTTCTCTTGAGTTACTACTTTGTGCAAAGACCATGTTATACGATCAACCTGTTTATAGCGGATGAATGATCTAAAGAAGGAAAAATTGAAACAGATGAACATGCGATATGACTTTGTTTCATTCCAAAAAAGTAGGTATTTCTCAAAGGATATAATTGTTGCACCAACATTGTAAAAATTGAACGCTATTTGTGTAGTTTAGCATGTTATAGCTGGTTAGTTATCATTTTTATTACGTTATCAATTGAGATATGTCACTAATTACTTAGTGACCTGACTGTAGGTGTGTACAAAGAAAACGGACAAATCGCATCAATCCCACAAATCGAGTCAAACCGGAAAAAAAAAGACCGACTAGTGGTTTGGTATAGAAAAGAAAAATCTGACCACAATTGATTTGGTTTGGTATTAACTAAAAAAAAGTCAAACCGAGACGAAGTCAATTCGACATTATATTTATAATTTATTCTGTAAATGTAATTTCTTTAACTTTGTCATTGTTTTTTATTTTTTGACATTTTAACACCATGTTTTAATCTTGGAATTGTATCCCACAGTCCATATATATTTACTTAAAGGAAGCTCAAATCAAAACAAAATGTTTTTCCCCATGTCTGTATATATTAACGTAAATGAAATTATATTTTTCTTATACCTGGCAGAAATCCATCAATTTTTAATCAAATTTTTCTGTGTACATAAAGTTTCTGATGTTAGAAAGGATTCAAGTTCTAAAACTTGAGCTCGCAATATATGATATGAATCTTTCTCCCTTTTGTGGCGTGGTAGTTGATATTACTGTGTGTAATTGTTTACGCTGAATTAGATTAGGTATGACTGTATGAAATAATGTAGTATTTACATCATATCTCACAAAGTTAAATAAATTTTGTTGTAAGATATTTCATATCGAACCGAAAAAAAAAAAATCGAAAAAAACTGTGAATGAAAAATCCGAATTTCATTGGTTTGGTTTATAAACATAGAAAATCAAAATAATTGGTTTGGTTTGATAAATGCAAAATCCGAACCAACCCGACCTATGCAGACACGTAATTATACATTTTTAAAAAAAAAATCATTAATGCATAAATTATGAACTTTTAATAGCCACGCACTTTACTTGTTGCAGCAGCGTGTGGACTTTTCCATTAAACTATTAAATCCGCAGATGCAAATCAACCTTTGAAATTCAGAGAAAGGGGAAATTCATAGAGAGGTTTAAGATATTGGATTTCGAAATTTGCTGATATAAGTAAAAACCAAGAAGTTTGGCAGCCATATATATTTGTCTCCCTTAGAATGAGTACTATTGACTCGAAATATTATTAGACATTGTTACAGTAAAAGTTAGCAGGAATTCCTCCACAATAAGCATAGGACTGAACCAGTACTATTGCAGCAATGTGGAAATGTTTCTCACATGAACTTAACTTACATACCATGAGATTTAGTGTAAAGAACTATTACACAATCAAGTAATTTATTGTTGTAACAGGTTACTGGTCTTATTTTTTATATATTTCACTTGTTATGGATATTTAATTGCAAGTGTCTTTTAGATGATATGATAATATATTTTTTTCTTATCTTTTAGTATTTACAAGTTGAACCCATATCTTATACCCCAGTTACTAAATTTGTACAGCACAGAGTTTAGTAGAAGAATACACCATGACTTCCATTTGTTTTATTTCCCTCATTAGCAGATGCAGCATCCCTCATTAGCATATGCAGCACTTTGATGTCTTTTTCTTTGAAATAATGTACGATGAGGAAGTTACATTTCCACCTTCACTAGTCAAATCCATTAGGATGAGAATTGAGATGGTGGGAGAACTTATTATCAGGAGATGTAGAAGTCAAAAAAGTAGTTATAATTAGTGTACGTTAAAGAAGTGGTCACGACTCATGAGATGTTGCGTACACCTGTTGATGTTGGTTCTACATGTCAGCCAAAAAAATTATTAGTATATGCTAAAAAGTAATTACTTACTCGCTTTTGATTTGAATAATAATTGAGAAGACACATTCTGAAAAAGAAAAAAAAGAAGCAGCTTTCTATATCCCTAAAATATCTCTCCTAATTAAATTAAATGAAAAAGGAACTACGGGTAAAATTTGTTGTGTATAACTTTTTTTTTTTTTTTTTTTTTAATCTCAAAAAGGAACCACGGGCAAAAATTTCATGAGTCGTACTCGTAGAATCTTTTACTCCATATTTTCACTACCAGACGCAATGCATTTACTAAAATTTATGTAGTTGTGCTGGAAAATTGGTTTCTTAATAAAAGTACACCAGTTATCGACTATACTAGATGCTCCTTGCCAAGTTGAACCTGCACCACGTCATGAGAAGTTGCTCACTTTGGTTTATGCAGAGGCGGATTCAGGATTTAAATTCTAGGGGTTTAATATTAAGATTTTTCGTATTGAACCCATTATATTTTTAAAGTTATGGGTTCATGTCAACTATTTATTATAATTTTAATAACTTTTTACACATAAATTTATGCTCTGCGTCGAAGAAGGAACCCCTAACTTGCTATGCTAGATACGCCCCTGTTTATGCTAGATAGATTTTTCACCTTTGCCCCTGTTTATGCTAGATAGATTTTTCACCTTTTTAAAATGGGATTTCGATTATTATAAAAAAGTTCACTCATGGTCTAATGTAGCAACGTACACTTTGGTCAAAGAATCGGTGGAAACTTGAAATATGTACAAGTTTAGTTTGCAATTGTTTATTCTTTCATTCAGATAGCAGCTTGCTTCACGCCATCTAGGTACATTCTGCTAAATTTCTGAGTTCAGACATTAATTAGTTAGTATAAATAAATTTATGATTATTAAACAATAATTAAAAAGGCAAGGAAATTGATTATTGTTCCTGTAGTATTTGAATTGTCAATATAGATTAGGAGACTTACGGATTTCTCCTTTGCGGAGACAGATCGTGTCAGCGATTGTCGGGAATCCTCATGAAGCGGATGGATGATCTCTTTGTCCACAACCTAGATATATGTATCATTAGAGATAGGGTTTAGGAGAAGCACAATCCAATAATATAATGGACTAACGAGCTAACAGACTAATTAGCACCTTTTATGGATGAATCCGACCCAATAACTATTTCCTATAGTTCCCTTGTTGAAATCACGCATAGCTAATATCAAGTCCATATACACCAGGGTATAGATCCTATATTTGGTTGGTACATGGTCATAATTTTGTGATGTGGCAATTAATTGTTCTTTTGATCTCCGACGAAAGAAAAATATTCCGATTCTTGTAAAACTCTCTTTGTCCTAAATTAGTTGTCGTATTTCACATCATGAGAGTGAAATTAGGTTTTGACCAAAATTTTAATTTTTTTTTCTTTATCAAATTGACATGAGAAATGTTGTAACTTGTAGTATTTTTCGTATAGCTTTTGATTTTTTTTTTAATAAAATATTGAGTTGATCTAGTTTAATTTAGCTTAAAAAATTAGTCAATTTGACTCTCCAAAAGTGAAACATGATAGCTAATTTGAGACGAGTATTACATTAACTTCTAATTAAAATGCGCATATTAAGTCCCTTTTTGGAGGCAATATATTAAATTTAACAATTTTCACAACTATATGGATAAGACTGGGTGATGATAACACAAAATACTTCTTCTCTGATTTTAAGTCCCTTTTTGGAGGCAATATATTAAATTTAACAATTTTCAGAACTATATGGATAAGACTGGGTGATGATAACACAAAATACTTCTTCTCTGTTATTAAACAAAGGAAGTTAATCCAATCAGTATGTCAGATACAAGATGAGCATAATCAAGTCCAACATGACTCCCAACAGATCTCTGGGGTTTTTGTTAGATACTACCAACAACTTTTAGGACAGGATCAGGGTCAAAGGTGTAAGGCTTACTCAGGGTTCTTTTCACAAGGGCCAAGGCTGACAAAGTTGCAACAATGTCAACTGTTGAGATCATTCACCATGAAACAAGTCAAGGAAGTTATGTTTAGTATTAATGAGAACAAGAGTCCGGGTCCTGATGAGTATGGGAGTGGATTCTACAAAGCTGCTTGGTCTATCATTGGACAGGACATACGTGATGCTATACTAGAATTCATGAGCTCAGGAAAATTGTTGAGGCAGTTGAATGCTACCCTGATTTCATTAATTCCTAAGGTGGATCATCCCATCAGTGCTAGCAAATTCAGACCTATTTCCTGTTGTAATGTCCTTTATAAATGTATTTCCAAGCTATTATACACTAGGTTGGCTGAGGTTTTGCTAGCATTGGTAAGTGATACACAAGCTGCATTTGTAAAGGACAGGTCCATAGTACATAGTGTACTAATGTGTCATGACTTGCTCAGACTCTACAACAGGAAGATGACATCACCTAGATGTCTTATGAAGATAGACTTGAAAAAGGCATATGACATCGTAAATTGGGATTTTGTTCATGAAATGCTTGTTAAGTATGGGTTCACACCTAAATTTGTCCAACTGATTATGGTTTGCGTGACAACAACTAGTTTTTCAGTCAAGGTAAATTGGGAAAGTTATGGATACTTTGAAGGAAAAAAGGGTTTGAGACAAGGTGACCCCATATCACCTGTGTTATTTGTGTTTTGATGGAATACCTTACTAGGGTGCTGAAACAAATGTGCAAGCTACTTGATTTCAAGTTCCACCCTATGTATAAGGAGTTGCAGCTTACTCATCTCACATTCTTGATAACCCATGATTTTCTATAAAGGCAATGTGGCTTCTGTAAAGAGGATTAAGGAGGCTTACTACACTTCTCAAATACTACTAGCCTTGCTAACGAAACTCAGAGAAATCAAGTTTCTCTATGGCTGGTCTAAATGATGAAGTAAGAGCACAACTATTGGAGATCACAGGATCTCAGGTTAGACAATTTCCTATGAGATATTTGGGCCTGCCTTTGTCACTCAAGAAATGGAGTATGTTGGATTGTCACCAACTTAGCGTGAAGATTACTGAGAAAATCAGAACAATATCAGTCAGGCACCTACCCTATGCTGGAAAACTGCAGGTAATTAATTCCATTATATTCTCTATTCCCAATTTTTGGCGAGTTGTCTTCATATTACCTCAAAGTGTTTTGAAAGAAGTGGATAGGAAGTGTAGAGAATTTCTTTGGGGAAGTAATGAGGAAGCAAGAAAAGTTGCTCTTGTGGCTTGGGATTCTATGTGCAAACCAAAGAAACAAGGTGGTTTAAATATTAGAAGTTGTAGAAAATGGAATTTGGCATCAGTCAGCAAGCTGATTTGGTTGTTAGTTACTGATAAAGAAGTACTGTGGGTGAAATGGATACATGGGATATATATGCAACCTAGTGATGATTTCTAGAGTCATGTTGCCCCAAATGACTCTAGCTGGTATTGGAAGAAGATAAACAAGATAAAACTGGGGATACAAAACTGGTACAGGAATGGTAATTATATTTTGATTGATAATGGTAACTATGTTGTTACCAAGAGTTACCTTACCATACTTGCAAATGGATTTGTTGATAACCATAACCTGGTCTGGAGTAAGCTTTTACAACCTAAACACAGGTTCATCTTGTGGTTAGCTTTTCAGAGGAAATTGCTTACTAAAGATAGGATGATTGGGATGGGTATAAGTTATACAACTGCTGGATCGTACATATATATATATATATTACTACAAGAAAAATTATATTTGGCAACAAAAATTTTTTTGTTGCCATAGATTGATTATTGTTGCAAAAAGTACTTTTGGCAACAAAAAAAATATTTTGTTGCATGAACTTTTCCCAACAGCTGTTATTGCAACAACGTGCAACAACTTTTTTTTTTGTTGCCAAAAGTACTTTTTGCAACAATAATCAATACTATGGCAACAAAATTAAATTCTTTGGCAACAAGAAAATCATTTGCCAACAATAAAACTAAGTTGTTGCCAAATATAAAATTTTTTGTTGCGATTTGTATACTTTCTTGTAGTTATATGTGATCAAGGAGAAATGGAAGATGCTCAGCACCTCTGGAGTGTAACTGGGTTCAAACACTTTGGAGTGGGGTCAATCAATGGTTGGAAATACAAGTACCTCAGATGAAGCCTAAGGCAGTATTGAGATGCATCAAACAGCATCACTGGTGCAAGATGAAGAAGGAAGTAGTAGATGCTGCATATAGAGCACTGATGTACTTTACGTGGTAGGCCAGAAATTGGAAGATCTTTAGAGAACTCAATGTAAATACCAGTTTTGTAATACAGCAGATAAAGTTCATAGTAAAGGAGAGGATTGGTATGTTTATAGGATCAAAACAAGCTAGAAAATGTATAGGTTACCTAGAGGCAATTTGTAACTAGTATTTCCTGAGGCTTGTTACTCCTGGCAACTTTGGCTAGGGGTTCAGGTGCTCTTTGGTTTGTTCCTTTGTTTGGTTGTGATGGTAATAAAATTTAACAGGTTATTCCCAAAAAAAAAAAAAAAAAATTATTATCAAGAATTATGTTTAATCTTTAATATAGAGAGATCAAATTTGTTACATGGACAGTGCTTTTGAAGTCTCCGAGCAAAACCATGCATTAGACAATTTTGCAATAAGGATTATTACGATATAAATGAACACTAACCCTGCTATAATGTTACATCATGGATAATCCTTATTCCTAATTGCAGAGATTCAACCCTTAGGTCCATAATATTCAACTTAATAATTTAATTTATATCCTGCAGGAGAAATATGCCTGCGTAGATTTATGGAATTCTATACCTATATTGGGTGGAAAACGCACCCGAGGTTAGTTTGTACGATCGGATGCTCAGGAGGTTCGGAGGATCCATATAGCTGACTTTCACTCCTACCGACTCCTGTCACATCTATCGATCTCGATCGGAGCGCCGCATCATATACGAACATTGGGGTCACAGAGAGTGTTATCCAAACCTGTGTTCAAAATCAAAAACCAAAATCTAGAAACTGCAAACGGAAAATCAGAGTAAACCAGAAACTGAAAACGGAAAAAAAATTAAGAAACTAAATATCCGAGTTCATAGAATTCATTGTGTGTCCTTAAGGAATTTAATCCCCTTAATTACCCGAGGTTAAGGATTACTTCCTTACAGGATAAAATCGATAAACCTGCCAACAGAGTAGCGGTACCTCAAACGCCAATGACTTCACGCGAAATCAAAGATGTCAACGAATCACACAAAACACTGACTTAGTTTTTGTTTTGTAAAAGTATGCAGAATGCCAGAATGCAGATTTCAAAAATTTTAGTATTTTGAAAAATGAGGCATTGCCTCTAAATTTATAGCCTGTGAAACACCTGTTCAGAACAGGTGTGGTGTCTGTTTAGAATATTCCGCGAATTATCAATCAATCAGATCATTTGACCAAATCCTAAGCTGAAGCCGAGCGAGACCATGGCGCGAGGGGAGTCCCTCTTCTCAACTCTTTAAGAGCTAGAAGAAGTGCTTCTCTATTTAATCACACTTATTTTCCTTTCCACCACCTATGTGGGACAAAGCTCTTTTCCAAAAAAGGACTTTGCTTTAAATCTCATTTTCTCTCTATTTCCTTTTTCCCTCCATTTCTCATTCACACCCACTCAGTTAGCTTCATTCATTAGCTAGCTTCAACAGAGAGGTCACATCACCCGTATTTTAGGGGTTGAAAAATCTAACTTTGGCTTATATAAGGATAGCTAGGATAGAAGGAAGGGCATCTTGCTCGCATTTTTGTAAACCCTATCTCTCTTTTCTCTCTAAGGCAATACAGACAGGAACATCCATTATTAATATGTTTTTCTTGAAGCATTTTCTTGTTTGTTATCTTGCATTGTGCTACACCCGTGCTCATTGCTACTCTAAACCAGACTCATTAAATAGTTTTTAGGATTGAATACGACTTACTTGTCTTCAAACTCTGTAAAAACAAATCTCTAACTGATTTTCTGATGTAAATATCCATTTTCACCACAATTGTTTTCCGGTGACTAATAAGAATTTGATTGTTGCAGGGTATCTTAACGAGCTTTCACACTTTAATTAAGTGGAAGAAGAATTAATGTCCATACTTGCTTTCAAAGGATCGGGCACATTCTTGAATATCTCAAAATTATTATTTTGATTTTGATTTTTGAAGTCGTAATTTGACTTTCACTGTGTAAATTTTCAGTATAATTAAGTTGCATTAAGATGACAAACATATCTTAAACTAAAAGAAGGTCACGTATCAATTATGATATCATACAGTTAAATAGTTTATATGCTTGTAGTTCTTAATCTGCTTGAACACTTTTATTTTTCTTTTCCTTTCTTAGGTCCGCTTGCTATAAATAGATCTCTCTCTATCACCTGTTTGAAACATATATAAATAATTCAGAAGAATGGCAACTAGAAAATTTGGTGTTCTAATTCTTCTCCTTTTTTCTGGTATGTCTTCGATCCCTAAATCATCTACGTTTATTAGTTCACTTCAAAGGTTGATCAAACCCCTAGATTGTTAGGATGAAAATGCCACTTACTTATTACTTCATGTTGCTGCTCTCTTTCTATCCTCATATCTAAGTTCAACTATTAATATCATGGTCACTATACTAATGGATTAAAATATGTGTATGATTAGGAGCCGTTTGGACATGATTTGAAATCATGAGATGAAATCATGTTTGGACATGCAATTTGGATTTCTTAAGTTATATTTTATAGACATAAAAATCCCACTAGTTGTGAAAACTATAAAAAGTTTCTCAATTCTTATACAATCTTATCAAATGAGCAAGTCATAGTTCATAATAAAATTAATACGCTACTAGAAAACCTTTTTAAAAAATACAACATCAATTGATCAAACTTTATTTCAATAAAAAAGAAAATTTAACATGTATAGTAATGTAACTACTCTTTAATATGATCCTCCCACATGGTACGAGCATAAATAACGGTTGGTAGAAGTTAATGATGTTGGTAAATGGTTGGTCGGGGTAATTGTTAAAAATATCTACTAATTTATGGGTATTTTTTACAAAATATAAACTTATGAGTCAAGTTTTTTATTAAAAATTTTGAAATCATGATTTGAAATCCCAAATCATGCC
Organism: Lycium ferocissimum; assembly: GCF_029784015.1. Lineage (NCBI taxonomy): Eukaryota > Viridiplantae > Streptophyta > Magnoliopsida > Solanales > Solanaceae > Lycium > Lycium ferocissimum. The sequence continues at coordinate 27,884,579 of NC_081345.1, read as the reverse complement.
TTTTTAATGATTTGAGATTTCATCTCATGAAATGAAATTATGAGATGAAATTGCATGTCCAAACACTGATTTATATCATGACATGAAATCACATGTCCAAACGCCTACTAAATTGAACATGCTCTATGATTTTTGATCACCAAGAAATTGTTATGTGTAGTGAGCACTTAAAGTTACGAGTGTCAATTGCTAGAAAAACAATAATATGGATATATTCCGTCCCCACAAATACTAGTTATAAGCGTTTATATCTGCACGTAGTGCATCGGAGTGGGAAAATCAATTCATTTTGCCTTGCAGGCCAACTCTTTAGTGCGGACGAGCTCAATTCCTTTTCTTGTTGATCTTTACTATTAGTCGGCTAGAAGCAAAGGCAAACCAAGATTTTTAGTTTATGATCATAATTATTTTTATTTACGTACTGGTTTTTTGATAGATTATTTGTATATTAAATAAATTGTTAATATAAATATAGAATTTAAAGCTTTAAAAAGCTAAAATTTATTGAGTTAAATTAACCAGTAACATCATTGTGGCTTTGCCTCCAACTAAAAGTACAATTTTTCATAAAGTGAAAAAAGGAGATCTTCCTAACCAACGAGGGGCACACTCCTTTGACATGCCAACTAGTGTCTTCCAACGAATACCATCCAATGCTAGAAGTACCTATTAATTAATGATGCATGTTGAATTTTCTTTTTATAATCATGGTGTCCGGATTAGCTTACATGTTTCCGATTAATTTCACGGGATATCATTCTCCCACCATAAATGACAGTGCGGGTAACTGTCCATGAGGAGTAGGACAGGAGTAAAGAAATCACTTTGTATTTTTGTCTCTGTTGGATTTTGAATTCTGAGACTTCGTAATTCTTAACCTACTTCATTGACCACTAGGTCACACCCTTAATGCATGTTGAACTATTTGCTACTAAGATTGATTTAATTTGTTTCATAATATATAACAGCGGTGATTCTCTTGGGAATTGGCAACATGGAAAAAGTGGAGGGGAAAATGTGCCAGCAGATATGCTACGACGGAGCAGCTTACATGATGTGTCCATCCTCAGGGACCGAACAATTTGCTCCTACATGTAACTGTTGCATAGCTCTACAAGGATGCTCACTTTACTATATGCTGATGGAACTTTAATTTGCACCTCTACTAGAACTTTCAACTCCAACATTATTCCCTCTCATAAATATATCTGCTATTGATGATCACACTTAAATATGTTATCTTCCTGTAATATCTAGAGTAATTACTTGTGTTATGTCGTTTGAAGAAGTACATTTTGTTGTGTTGTTGCAAGAAATATATATGTCTTAGTGTGAATGGTGTTCTTTTATTTCAAATAATACTGTCGTGTTGTGGAATAGTAGAAGTTTATTACCTTAGGTGTCCCCTGCGCATTCTAATTATTTACTCCTCCGTTCTAATGTACTTTGGCGCTTCGCAAAATATCAATTTCCTTTCCAGAAAAGAATGAGATGTTTTTATATTCAAAAATAATTTAATTTTAAACTTCTCATTTTAACCTTAATGAGAGCATTATAACCACACAAATATTATGACATCACTACGACTACAGGTCTCCTTTTTTTTTATGTCACGTAAGTTGGAACAGACAGGGTATATATAAGATCGGAAATAGCTAGTTGATCTCATCAATTCTTATCACCTTCCCTAGTCCATCAACCAACAAAATTCCCTAGCTAGTTCTTCATTTATCCTTTAATCATATTATACTAAAAGTGGGAAGCCCCAAAGTGAAAAGTTAAAATACCAAATTGTCCTTCAAAAGTTGAATAATAATTTTATCCTTGAAAAAAAAGACTTTTATTAATAATTAATTAAAATAAGTAAACTTAATGAATAAAATCAGATGCATTGAACAGGATAAATGGTGATAGTTGATTCATTTGCCAGTAATTAATATATAAGGCTGTAGCAATTCATAGTTCCTAGTAGTGGTGCCTGAGATTACTAACCTATTCACATTCTAATATTTATTAGTTTGGTCCTCTAAACTTCTACCGGTTATAATATTTATGAATAGCCTTCATTCCTACTTTATAAAATTGGCATCAAGTGTCAGATCACTTTGTTCAGAAACGATAAATAGTTGTGCTTCTTTTTCATCATTTTCTTAGTATATTTTTTTCTCAATAAACAGATCTCACAATTTTCTATAATTTTATTTTGGAATATGATGAAAATACTTGCTTTATTCTTTTGCTTTAATCTGATAACTTTTTTTGAACTTTTGCAGTTGGAATAACTCTTTGGAGAGCAGCGGTGTTGATATTTTTCTTCAGTAAAAGATTATGTTGTTAGAGGTTTGTCTTGACTCAAACGTGACCTGCTCATCTTTTTATTTTTTTTAGAAAAAAATTAAACAGTAGTATAAAACAATTCATGAAAAACTTATCATCTTTTAAGATCAACAACAAGATTAAAAAAAAAAAAAAAAGGTATTGTTAATTCACGTCTACTCAGCCTTTCAAATGAGTTTTTGACGGGACACAATATAATCTCATACACGAACCAGAATAGTAGGCACACAGTTACCTCAAACGCAAAATTAATTTTTGGGATATTTGTATTGTATGTTTCCTACTTAGCTGTCACAAATAACAAAAGAATGGATGTGTTTTTATGATTTTGAAGGAAATATAGAGGTTAGGGTGAAAATCGCTAAAATTTATAGGATAGGAACTCTTCCTACTTTAATTTGTTGCTAATCCGTTAGTACAATACGATTTTCACTATAGTCAAAGGATGTTTTCATGTGCATGTCTATACTTTTATGATTTTAAGTATCACAATAATTCTCTTCCTTTTTTAATTTAATAACCTATAGTATTTTTTGTCTTTGTAATGGATCAAATATAAGATTGTTCAAGAAAACTAAAACTAAAAATTCAAACTAGAGAAAGGATTCAATACACTTTAATTGGTTTGAGTATGATTGCAAGGAAATAATTTTGGTAGAACATGCCATGATGAAAAAAGAAGAAAATTCGAGATGCAGTCATAATTGAAAATATCAATGTAATGGTCAAAATAAGAGTCATAGTCATAATTGAGCATATAAAACGTCCCAAGTGAAAATACATCAAGAATGTTGTCCGTAAGAAAATATTAAAATTATTGGCACTTAATTATGTCAAAATTATCACATTACATATCACACATACCTAAATTTAATTGTACAATTTTGCAGGTTTAGAAGATTCATAATATTTTGCGTTTAACAATTAAGTCATTTGAGTAGGCTATTTGTTTATCAAATTCAGTTGGTACTTTCTTTCTTCAAATTTTCAGGTACTCATTAAACACATGTTTTAGTATTATTGTTTATATCATTTTTTTTAAAAAAAATTATACTTATTGAATTAGAACACACGTGCAACGCACGTATCCAGAAACTAGTACTACATAACTATGAGGAGAATAAATTGAATTTTGAAAATTTACCAGCTTAAATGAAAAGATTCATCACTAACAGTTTCCATAATATAATATCGACGACTATATTAGAATGGCAAATACCATACTCTACAAACACATAGGCTCAAGGCTTATTGCACAAATATTTAAATTGTAGCCCTTCTTACTAAGTTCCAATACATTTGACAGATCCATTATTACGGAAAAGTTTGCAACCTTTCCTTGCTGAGCAACAGTTGACACATACTCGTGTGATTATCCTTTGTCCACTTGATGGGCAAACCATGTAAGCTATATCTGGATCGCAATTCCGAGTACAAGCCTTGCCATCTGCTGATTCCACTTTACCTCCTAATAAAAGCGTTCCTACAATTAATGCAATCATGTTAATTCTTAAATAAACGATTCACTTTGCGTAAATGGACTGAATGGAAAATATTATTTTCAGTATACAATTTTGAAGGAAAAAAATGATGAGTTGACATAAAAGAATTAGAATCATGGTAGTATATCACAAGCATGAATAAGACTTTACCGGACAAAAGGAGGAGAACAACGAAAGCAACACTGTGAATAGCCATGAATTGTCTTACAAAGTTATGATCTTATTTACTTTTTATTTGCATATTGGAATTTGGATGTTATATATTGCTATTTATAGCGAACGAGTGTTGCTAAAAAACAAAGCAAGAAGTAGGAAATTTTTTATAGGAATAAGAGAACTTGTGGTGATGCTTTTTTATTCTAAATTTAGATAATGTCGATAGTTGTCTAGATGGTATCAGGTCAAAGCTTCCTACGTCCTTTGTCCTAATTTATGGGCCAAAATTTTTTGTTTAATCTGGAGTATTATGTTTTTTTTATTTAGAAACAATTTAACATTAAATTTTTTAGTTTACTCTCGATAAGATGATTTGTAGCCACACAAATATTTATGACTTGATTTTAATTATAAATTTAAAAAATCATTCTTTCTTTTTAAACTTTGTACTCAATCAAACACACCGGATAAATTGAGACGGGGGAGTATGGGTTATACCCTGTAGCTTGTTTGAACTAAACTATCTATTTTTGGTAGTATTATCATTTGAGATAGATGAATCATTAGCACATACTTCTAAACTGTGACAAGTATTCAGATAGTGTTGTGTAGATGCAAAATGACAGGGTGGCTCTTTTGTCTGCAATGGAGTCCTTTGAAGTTATCTTTTTAGCATGTAACCTAGATGAACATATGATATACCCCTTGCGTATAGATTCATAAAATCCTCCTCAAGATTAAATAAGACCAATTTATGACGTGCCTCCAATTCAAATTATAGAAAAAGCTTGCTCAATAGCTTTCGTAGTTGGCCTATACCATGAGAGAACTTATTAGTAATTGCCGATGGCAAAATCAAGATTTTCAATATATTGTAATTCAAAAAGACCCAAAGAAAGTAATTAACTGCCAGTCAATTGTAATCTTATGAGGAGAAATGCTAATTAAACAGAGTGGAAAACACATATCATATCCTTCATAGGGATATCAGAGGTCGTCATCGCATAGTCCCAGCTGATAATTATATTCATATTAGGAACGAAAAAGAGAGAAGTGCATAAGGTAAAAGACATACCACAGAGAAAGAGCAGAGTGAGGATACCAACTTTGCTAGTACCCATGCTTGTAATTTACTAAGTATTATCTGCTAGGAGGATGTGAACTTAATTAGGAAGTATTTATTGGAAACAAATATTACTAACAGAAGAATTGGATGTGACCTTAGGAAATATCACATTTTTGGCTGCAGCTTTTAAAGTGTTAGGGAACTTTTGAATATGTAAGTTCTTAAAACCTTTTTTTGTCTAAGTTATTAAAATTAAACGCTCGTAGGGATAAAAAAAAGTACAACACATTTTTAGGCAGTAGCTTTTACAGCGTTAGGAAACATCTGAATATGTAAGTTCTTCAAACTTAAAAGCTGGTAATTAAGGGTATTTTAAGAAAAAACAACTTACATACCGACATCAGCTATAACCTATATACTTTATGTGCTTAAATCATTTTACGGGAAGAAGCTAAATAATTTTCATCTAATAACTTAGCAAAAATGTAGAGAAGACACAACAAGGATATTTCAAAAGTACTGGCCGTCTGCCAGCTATTTTGCTACCTAAATTCTTGTATTTTTTTCCCTAATTTTTACTCAGCCTGCATTACTTTTCTTCGTTGCTCTATTTGAACTACTTGGAACTTGGAAGATAGAGGGAGTCCAACATTCCCCTTGCAAATAGAAGCGTCGATTTATCTTTCACCTTGAGTTAGTCTGAAAAAAATCAAAACCGAGCTGAAGAGAGTGGTTTAGTAAGGATACTTTTCACCACTCATTATTTGAAAAATAGGAATTAGTGACGGAATAAATTATGTAGCTAAACGGCAAAATTCGTCATTAATCCTATTTAACGACAGATTATCAAAAAATACTATTAGCTAAGAGTAATTTAGCGACGAAATTCATATCTAATTCTAATGTTTTTACTTAGTGAGGTCTTTGGATAGATGAACTGGACAGTGAGATCACGCCTGGCTACTTGAATTTGTCGTGGACAATGTGGAACTAATCTAGTTGAATTTTTTTTTGCCATCAACATATTTCAACCACCATAAAAGAACATGAATTAGCAACAGACAATTACTTCTGTTGCTAAACAAAAATTAGCTGGTAATCCTATTTAACAAACTGATTATTTAAAATTATGTTAGCTACGGGCTATTTAACGACATATTAGTAACGAACTGTTGGTAACTATTTTTTTAGCGAACGTGCTTCTACATTAGCCAATTTCTATTCTTTCTAAGGTTCTTCAGTGTTTTTCTGTTTGATTCGTGTTAAATCATTCTAGAACATCTTCATCAAACATTAGCTATGGGAATTGATGTATGATCGAACCAAAGATAATGCTATTACACTCCAAACCTTTTTCTTTTTACGCTTTCCTTAATTTCTTTTCCCCCTTAATATTCTAGCTTGCTGCATGGAACCACAATTCCATTTTGCTTCTCTAATTTTCTTTCTCCTTGTTAATCTTCGTGTTTGTTGGGTGCTTGCTTTAATAATCTGTATCTATTTCAATAGTCATTGCTTTCAAATTGCCTCTGATAATGTGAAGCATGTACCATCAACTATTTTCAGGATTTTAGGATCATTCATGAAAAAGAGTATTGTCCATCAGACTTTTGGTTCCATTAATTTCGAAATTTGAAACGTCTATTTTCTTTTATAGAACATGACGGATGATGATGTCCAGAGCATGACATGGTTAAAGGATTTATACAAAAACATATTTTATGTCATTTTGAATACCAGTCTTTATATATATATATTTTTTTTTGTCTTGTCTCTTTTAAATAGTAGTTAAAAATTTGACCATCGTGCCTGAATCTCATATTACAAGAAATTGCACCAAAAATTGCTTACCATCATAAGAGTGACATCATTATGCCAATTGAAAATTTTGCATAAATGTCTTTTGAAACAAAGTAGTCCTAGAGCCTTTGGGATGGGCTTATGCCTATAATTCATTTGCACGACTTATAAGCTAAAAAAATAAGTTGGGGTAATCTAACTTATTTTTTGGCTTATAAGTTTGTTTTAAACATAAGGCTGCACGGCTTTAGATAAGCTTTAAGTCAAATGGGCCCGATTATTTTTTAGCTTATTTTAAGCACAAAATGACTTTAAGTTTGCGCTTGACCAAACACTTCTTTTTTTTTTTTTTTTTTTTTTTTTAAGTTTGAAAACGAACATAAAGCAACTATAAGCCAATCCAAACGGGCTCCTAGTCCACGGGCCTTCAGACCGTTCACCACTAGCATGGGCCAGACTAGCATTTTGAGGTCATTTGCACGATTATCCTTCAAAGGCATTGGTTTTTAATTTTTGCCCTTCGCTTAATACCATGAGGTTTGGGGTTCGAATCCCGGTTCAATAAAAAAAAAAATCACAAGGCAGAGTTCCGTAGCAAAATTAGGCCTCAGGCAGAGTTTTGAATGCAAAACTCAAAACAGAGAGAAAAAAATCGTAAGAATTTGCATTCAAAACTACATTGCTAATCCAAACATTTGCCTTATGAAATTTCTTCTTTTTGTTTTTTTTTACTGAGCTGGGGTTCGAACCTAGAACCTCGGGGTATTAGACGAAGGGCGAAAATTAAAGACCACTAATTTGAGGGACAAAAATAATCCGCACAAAAAAATGGCATTTTGAGAGGCCTTCAAATGAGGACAATTTGCACGATTGGCCTAATTCAGGGGTGGTCTTTAAATTTTATCCCTCAATTCTTGGTGTTTAATTATTGTCCTTCGCCTAAAATACTTCGAGGTTCTGAGTTTGAATTCGAAGCTCGGTCTAAAAAATAATAATTTCGCAAGGCAAAATTCGTAGCCAAAATTAGCCTATTCGGCAAAAGTTAGGCCTCCCAGCAAAGTAAAAAAAAAAAAAAAAAAATCGTAAGGCAAGTTATGCCTTAAGGCATAGTTTCTATATCGAAGACTTTACCCCTTGTCCGGCATAACTTTTGCCTTAGGTATAACTTAAAACTACAGAAGTTATGGGAGAGCATTAACTTCAAACTACAGAAGTTATGTCTTATAAAGCCTAACTTGGAACTACATCATAACTAAGTTAGGCCTTATAAGGCCTTAGGCATAACTTAGAACTATAAAAGTTATACCCTATAAGTCCTAACTTGCAACTACAACATAACCAAATTAAGCCTTATAAGTTATAAGACCTAACTTTCGTGAAACCTAGCCTTGCATTTTTTTATTTTTTATTTTATTGAGCAGGGATTCGAACTCAGAACCTCGGGATATTTTTGGCCACTTTTTTAGGCGAAGAGCAAAAATTATAGACCAGCAATTTCAGGGCAAAAATTAAAGACAAGCGCATTTGAAGGACAATCCGTAATTATCCCGGTATTAGGATTATAATCCTGGGATAAATTTATCTCATATAAAAGGTGGTATAAAATAATCCGAAGGTTAATGGGATTGAGTGGGATATTCCCTTTAAGTATGGGCTTCATTTTATACTTTGTTTGGTAGAAGGTATAAATTTATACTAGGATAAATTTATACCTTCTACCAAACATGGTACAAAATTAATCCTTATATCGTGTACCAAACGACCCCTTACAGCATTGGCTAGCCAGCTTCCAATTTTACTTTCGATTGGCTAATGACTTTTGATTTCTTCTTTCATAAGTGAAAAGTTACTCTCATTTTAATGAACTCGGATCAATTAGAACACTACTCATTTCCTAGATTTCACTTAGTTGTACGATATCAAAGTCACACTACTATTTCTGTGTTCTTCTCCATGACCATATTCCATTTAAAGGGAAACCCCAATCATAGGTCTGACTTTAATTTGTATCCAAAAGACCCAAAGAAAGAAAACTGCTAGACAAGTCATAAATCATAATGCTAATTATTAATTGGACAGAGTGAAAAAAAAAAAAAAAAAAAACATCATATCATTAAATGGGATATCAGAGAGGCAATCTTTGTGATACATTAATCGTAGATCACATTAATTTAATTACTGGAAGTTGAGTAATAATAATATTCATTTTTAAGAATTCTGGAAAAGGTGATTATGTTCCAGTACATAATAAGGAACCATCTTTACGGAAAAGTTTGCAGCCTTTGGATGCTCCACAGCAATTGATACATTTTGGTAAAGATTTCTTAGGTCCTGTAGATTGACAAGTCATAAAAGCCACTCTAGGATCACAATTCTGGGTACAAAACTTGGCTTCTGCATACTCCACACTGCTTCCAAGTAGCAACACTGTTTCAAAAACAATAGATACACATTTCTTGTAATAGTTCTCTTTTTTAATACTCAAATTTTGAAAATCGCCTTAAAAACGTTTATGAGTTATGTAATATAACCTCATCTATTAGAGTGGATACTAACATGCAATGACATTTTCCTAATCTGTTTTTCAAGTATCCAAATTTAAAGAAGGGAAAACCAGTGGAGAGGTGCTAATGGTGGTGGAAAAAGAGGCAAGATTGAATCATACACATAGTCTAAGAGCAAATTTGGATCAAGTGCATAGTGTAAGCGTAAATCTTACCCATTTGATCTAAAATTAGAACATGCAGTATACAATTTTGAGCTAGAAAATGATAATTAAAGATAAAATATACAGAAAATGAGGTATATTAGTTCAAAGGGAAATCTCATGTTATTTTGGTAACGACATGGATAGATGCGGGATCAAATTTTAACATAGGTAAAGTTATTCATTTCGTATATTTCAAGGGTAGTTTGACCCTTTTCTGAATAAAGTAAATTGATCTAAAAATTAATGTTTATAAAGTAACTACTATTTGGTGCTCAATATGCTTCATATGGAATGAAAAAGAGAGATGTGCATTAGGTAAAAGACATACCACATAGACAGAGGAGAGTAAGTATACCAACTTTGCTAGTAGCCATGCTTGTTTACTTGGTGGATGTGAGTTTAGGAAGTATTTATAGGAAGTATCCAGGCAATAAAATACAACACATTTTTAGCTGCTGGCACTACATCCTTGGCTCAAATCACTTGCAATCCAAAAGATGGCCGGCTTCCTTGCCATGAATTCGTCAACTTTAATTTCCTCTCTTTTATTAAAACATTTTTTACTTAATCTACAATAGTTTTTTTCTTTGCTCTACATATGCCTTCTTCTCGCTTAATATTGATTTTTTGACTCTGTCTTTTGATCAACAATAACATATTACCTTTTAGTTATAACTATGTCACAATTTAGCCACCATGATTACAACTAGATACTATTTTGAGACTATGCGCAACTTGAAAAAGATTTACTTCTATGTAACAACTTACGACGGAGACGAATTTACGATTTATAGTCGGGCCTACAGTCTGTAGTTGGGCCATGATAGTTATGAGATGATCAGTGAATATTAAAAAGTAAAAAAAGAAAAAATTAATTGAATTATTTGATATCAAGATGGGTTTTATATGAGAATTGTGATCATTCATTTTGCGTTAATAAATTGTGATACAACATTAGTTGGTAACGACGGTACATGGAAGCAGAAACTTTCTAACAAGGAAAAGTTACTTTTATGCTTTCTGATTATAATTATTTAGATGATAAAAGCTCTTTTAGTCGTATGATCAAAATTCACACTTCTATTCTGTTTTCTTCTCATTGGCCAAATTCGACATCATCAAGGACTTCAAAAAGCTTGGCATGGACCACTCCACCATGGGCATACACTTTTCTCCGTTCTAGTTTTCAAATTTGAACCCAAAAGGCCGGGGATGAGAAGGAACTTAACATCTTTCTTGACATTGTACCTAGACAATCTCAAGAACGGAATCATTTTTGACTCAATTTCCTCATACCTTTCTTTAGACCAGTTGACAGTAGGATAATCCAGTATAACAATGAGAAGCTTTGTAACCCCTAGGGGTCGTTTGGTGCACGGTATAAGGTGGGATATTCCATCATTAATTTTGAGATTAATTTTGTATCATGTTTGGTAGAAGGTATATAAATTAAAGTTTGGTAGAAGGTATAAATTTATCCTGGGATTAATTTATACCTTCTACCAAACAGAGTATAAAATGAAGTTCAAACTTGATGGTGGTATATCCCACCTTATCCCATTGATCTTGGGATTATTTTATCTCACTTCCCAGATGGGATAAATTAGTCCCAGGATAATTCAGTCCGCGTACCAAACGGCCCTCTTTGCTAGTTGAACATGTTCGTGGGCCTACCTCTTTTGTATGCAATTTCAAATTCACCCTTTCTAGCAGATATAGCCAGCTCACCTGTATCAGCTTGAGATGCTCCACTGATCATATTGGGAACATAGCTCTTATGACCCGGGGCATCTAGAAATGTCACAACTAAAAAATCAGTATTTTCCCACTGAAAAATGTCTAGTGGCTATTTCCAGTGGATGTCCGTGGGAAAAATTATATTTTAGTTTTTTCACACGAAAAAATTAGGAAGTTTCCAAGCATTTCAATGGGAGTGAATTTTTCCAGTGAGCTGGTTCGGTGGAATGAGGTGGAAAAATCATCTTGTATAACACAAATTTCCCATTAAATGCCGGTGGGGAAAACATCAACGTTGTTGTCTCTGTTTCAAAATGTGCGCTTCCTACTTCAACTGTTATTCCCTTCACCCTCTGCTCTTCATTTGTATCCACAATATAGGCCATATACCAGCTCTATCTGTCTTTATTCATCGCTTCTTTCTCGTACTTCTGTATACTGCGGTCATCGATCAACTTGACCACTAAGTAATACTAGTATTTGTCCTCCAATAGTTGACTTTCCAGCATCCACATGACCAAAAAATTCGAGGCTGCTTAATGCTTATGAAAAAAAAAAAAAAAAATCATAGTTCACTTAGGTTTCTGAAACAAGGAAATAAATCGTTAGATATTATTATAACTATCACGAAAATTCCTAGTTTACCATAGAAAGCCTCTTACTAGATCTTTTCCTCTAATATAGCACACGATAACTAATTACCATAATAAAATTCCTTGGCCGGCAAGACACTACCTTAAACTAATTTCGAAGCCACAAATAGTTACCATAAAACAAATTACTTTTCCTAACTTGATTGGGTGACATTACATTATTCCCCTTCCTCTTGAGCTTGTGTGGTTCTCGGCAAAGCAGAGTAATTCTAAGACAATTCATTGAAGTAGTCAGTCTGATAACTGGCATAATATTGTGATCCTAATTTTACCAATTAAATGTATAGCTTTGATAAAGAGTAAAATTCATAAGCGGAAATATGACAAACCGAAACTAGTTAATCATTGGGGATTACTTTTCTTTATAATCTTAAATTGTCGTGGGCGGTTCTTACGGAATGTTACAAACAAACAAAGGCTAATTAGCAATCCTAAATTGATTAGGATTTGTATTTATATTTACTAGTTTCTTTAATTCATACTTAAATAGGACTTGTAGTGAAAATAAGTTTTCTAATTTCTAGTCAAAGTGGGTTTTGTACTTTTATAAATATACAGGTATTGCTACCTATAGCGAAGAAAATTATTTTTACGGTGATGGAATACATTGGACATGATTTGAAGACATTCATGAAGGCAACGAAACTACCATTTAGCCAAAGTGAAATCAAATGTCTTATGCTCCAACTATTGCAGTGCGTCAAGTTTCTACACGAAAATCGCATCATTCACCGAGATCTCAAGACATCAAATTTGCTTCTAAACGATCGAGGGAAATTAAAGATTCGTCGATCTAGGAGTCACCTGTCCCGGAAACCAGACACTAATTTGGCTCCCGAAATTCTATTGGGAGCCACACAATATTCAACCGCAATCGATATGTGGTCAACTGGTTGTATCATGGCTGAGATGATGTCTGTTGATCCGCTCTTCAACGGAAAAACAGAAGCTCATCAAATTGACAAGATTTTCAGAATTCTTGGCACCCCGAATGAGACCATATGGCCTGGATTTTCTGTACTTCCTAGGGCGAACAAGTTCAAGTTTTCAAAGCAGTATAAGCAGAATAATTTTTTAAGGAAAATGTTTCCTGCTACGTCCTTCATGGGGTTACCCGTACTATCGGATGCTGGCTTTGATTTGTTGAATAAGTTTCTAACTTATGATCCTGAGAAGAGAATAACTGTCGATGCTGCTTTGAACCATGAGTGGTTTCGCGAAGTTCCTCTTGCTAAACCTAACGAATTGATGCCTGTTTTTCCTGCACAGGACGCGCAAGATCATACACCGAAAGCGAAGCAAGGAGGTGAAGCAACGGGAGACAGATTCGGGTGACAGTTCAGTAGGAGCTAGAATTAATTAGCACTAATTTTGTATCTGAGAACGCGTTTTATTTGGCAGTTTTTTTTTGGATGTTTAAATACTACTATTGGATGAGTTACTTTTTATTGGAAGCACATCACATTATGGCAGGGTAACAGCATAATCGTGAGAGAAAAAAAATCTGACTAGAGATTTGATGCAATGTTGCTTGAAGTGCCTTCGGGCAGAAGTAATTTGTTGTTGCAAAAAGCTATAAATTTCTTTAAAGTAATTTACGGGCGCGGGGCTTAACTTGTAGAATAGTATGATGCGAACATATAAATTTATTCCCCGTGAAAGAGTTGTTTGCTCTGAGGGGAACAAAAATTAAAGACCAGCACAAAACTGCCACTGGATTGGGCTTATGAGCAAAACCTATAAAGCCTGTAGTAGTTGGGCCGATTTAGTTCAACTTGAAAGGTCTAATTTGCGAAACGGTAGTACCACGTTCAATATAGGTTTGAGAAATTAAATTGCCTTAACAATTTAAATTAAGTATATCACAAATTTCTTATAAAACTAATTATTTACAGTATCTACATTATATAAGTCAAAACTTAACATTTTTAAGTTTCATGTTTCGAATTGTAACGCATGAAAGGATCGTGAAGGCATATGGTTTTCATTTTTCAATATATTACAAATTATTATCTTCTCTAGTTTATTTTCAGTAGTGGTTAATGTAGCTTTTGAGTGACAAATTCAATCGAATCCAATATTTTTGAGTTCAAGATACTAAAAGAATTTTAAAGGTCCAACATTTCAAGTTCTGGACTCTATGTTTGGCTAGTTTGTCTAAGTTGCTTATGAGTTAAATATGCTAAATTGCAAGTCCACTTCATGCAACTTAAGAATTAAAAGGTTCGCTTTCATATGAGGTTCAATTTATCAAAACATACAAATGGTCCTAATAAGTTTTTTTTTTATTATTATTTTATTTTTTATTTTTATGGAAGTATAATGTTACCATATGCAGAAACCTTAAAAGTTCCACTTTAATTTACAAGTTAAAAGAGCCCGTAAGTATTTCCTGCAAACAGAAGCAAATGCTTTGGAAAATTAACTCAGATTCATCAAATTTGTGGTGGGACAACTGGACAGGATTGGGGGCTTTAGCCCATGTTATCTTTCACAATGACATTGGCAGAAACCACAGGGTAAATGAAATCATAGGAGATGGCTTGTGGAACATAGAACAACTACGTAATATCTTCATTAAAAGTGATAATGGATCGTGCGAACTTATTCGGCTATTCCTATTGGAAACATGAATTTCTTTGGATAATCCTATTTGGATGCCTTCTTCAAATGGAAAATTCTCAACTTCCTTGTTTGTGGGGAATCATCGGACAAAGTCAAGACAACGATCAAATTCTCCACAAAATTTGGCACAAATATATGCCTTTCAAAATGTCTTTTCTAGTTTGGAAAATGCTTAAAAACAAATTACCTTTTGATAACATTATTAGTAGGATAGGAATTGATGTTGATACTAAATGTTGTTGTTGTTTGCAGGCCAAAGATGAAACTATTCATCATACTTTCCTAGATGGTGAGCTGGCTAGGACTATATGGAATTTCTTTGGAATTCCTCTAGGAATTCCATGGGAACACAATACCTTAAGGACTTTGTTGATGAAATGGTGGTTTGTCAAAGCAGAAAAATGGTTTTCATTAAAAGATCTTCTCAAAGTAATTCAACGTTGTCATTTTAAAAATATGGAAATCAAGGTGCTCGAAACGGATATGGAAAATTAAAAATCTCAAAGGCTAGGGTTATTTACCGAGTAAGCTATCATATCGGATGGTTAGTCACAAAGACTAACAATAACAAGCATGGCCTTGGCATGAACTTTGCAAACAAATTATGCTTTTGTCTCCCAAAATTGATTGCATAATTGTAAGGTGGATTAGACCACCTTTGATATGGATTAAGTTGAACACCGATGGCGATCGCATTGTGAGGATGATATTGGAGGCTGGAGGCATTGTCGGGGACGATAATGGGAATCTCATCATGGCTTTTGCAAAATCCCTCGGAAAGGAAGTAGTAATCTAGCGAGAAGCTAAAGCTACTTTATATGGAATGAAATGGTGCATCTCTAATGGCTTTCGGAACATAATGGTTTTTGAAAGCGATTCTCTCATCATAATCAACATGCTTGAAGGAAAAATCAACATTGCTTGGGAGTTACAAGACTCTATTGATACAATAAAACAATTGCTCTCTCAAACAAACTACATTGCTCAACAACATTACGAAGAAGCAAATCAAGTCGCGGATGCATTGGCTAAATGGAGTATGAATGGTCAAGAAGAAATAGTCTTTGAAATAAAGAATCTTCCAAAAGAGGCAGTCGGGACTTACATTCTGGATAAAGACAATGTGGCTTCCATCAGACACAAACAAAGGAAGAACATGTATGTATAATGTAGCTAAAGTATCACGAGAACTTATAAAACTTTTGCATATGGGAGTTCTAACCCCCTGTTCTAGGTAGTTTATGTTTTCGGTTTTTGTACGTAAATGATTGCTTTGGCATATGGTTTTCCCAACCTCAGATATGTGTACCTCTCCTTGTTGATGAAATAAAAGGGTTGCGCCTCCTTAAGGCGTAAATTACATAAAAAAAATTAAAAAAATAGAGTATTTCCTGCAAACAGAGGCGTATGTAGCCTTATAGTTGGGGTTCATTGAGCACTAACTTTCGCGCGGAAATTGCGTAAATTTATATATAAAAATTTATTAAAATTGCATTAAATAGTAGATATGAACCCATAACTTTTAAAATACAATTAGTTCAACTAAGGATCTTAAAAGGCTGAACCCCTAAAGTTTAAATCCTGGATCCGCCTCTGCCTGCAAAGAGATCTATGTACTTAAGAGTTATAATTCAAATCACGGTATTACAAGTTCAAATTACTATAATCTCTTGATCAATGACGTCAACTGAATTTCCTCTTTCTCTGTTAATAAAAGAAAAAAATTAGAGAGCATCATCAAAGTATAACTAAGAGGAAAAAACTTTACAAGTTAAAAATTAAAATTAAAATTCGAACTTGACAATAATGAACTCCTCGATAGAAAGTGTTATTTCTTTTAGTAAAATTGTTTGTCAAGAATTCAAATTAATCGGCCATAAATTTTCAGATTTTGAATGAAAATATTAGACCAAAATTTTAACAATATGATTAACACCATTGACTGGTCTTTTGAATTTAGTCAATATCTGGTAAATATTTATTCACACCAACTATGTGCACCAAATCAAAAAAATTTACCGTAGTTAAATAATTAAAATTTATATGAAGTGAAATATATATTAGTAGTTGAATATTCAAACGTCAATTCCTTCAATATCAATAGTGGACAACTTCAAACTACCACATGTACGGTCCACGTGGCAAGTGAAATAATGTGCAAGTGGGAACCACAAATAAAAGAGGAGATAATAACAGCAGGGACCCACTAGAAGCACAAGGACAGCTCATCATAAAAGAAAACCTACCAACCTACCAAATCCAATCCTCTCTCTTTTCCTTTCTTACCAATTTGGTCATTTTTCTTCCTCTTTCTCCCCACTTTGCTAGTGGAAGATGTATATGTAACCTTCAAGTTACCTACTTGCTATATTGAATGTAAATATTTTTTATAAAATCAATACGATTGAATTAAGTAGTTATGCCCATAATATTAATTTGTTATGTTCATTGGCGTGTAGATATTTCTATTTTTTAAAATAAAATACCCAGTGAAGTCTCATGTGAGATCTGGGGGTAGAGAAAGCTTTTTCGATAGACGCATAAATTTCGAAAAAATCAACATAACTAATAATTTCTAATATTTTTAAAATTTTAAAAAATCATAATCAAAGAAAAAACTGTTTGATTCTCTAAATAGTAACCCTTTCACATTAAATGACACTGAGAGAATATAATATTTATATTTTAGTATAAAATTATCATATCAAATTTGATAAGAAAATTACATGTTATCGTAAGTAACTTAATTTTAGTTTCAAGCTCTTTATATTATCGGTGCAAAAATCATAGAACTCTTACATTCATAATTAACACACACTTAAACCAAATTTGTACATATACTACACGAGAATATAACAAAATGCAATGGAATTCTAATCTTATAATTTTAAATCTGGTTACTACCTGATATTGGTCTTCCCCCACCCCCTCCCAACTCCAAGAAAAAACTATAAAAAAGAAAGACCCGTCAGTTAGCAAAAGGCAATAGTTCGAAAGTCTATTCGAATACAAATTAAAGCTTTACCCCACACCTCCTACCTAACACTTTAGGCCTACCCCACCATACACCCAAGATATATATCTTTCTATTCCCTTTTTTCCATCTCCATTAGAGAGACTAGACTAGAAGTACCAAACAGTTTTAGTCTTATCAAGAAGAGAAGAGAAAATAGTGAAAGAGACAAGGTCCTAGCTAGGGGTACTTATCATCAAACTCTTTGCTTTTTCCTATTACTATAATTCTACCCAAAAATCCAATTCTTGAAAACCAAACAGAAAGGAAAGGAAAAGAAAATATTTCAAAGCATGGGACGTTCACCTTGTTGTGAAAAAGCTCATACAAATAAAGGAGCATGGACTAAAGAAGAAGACCAACGCCTTATCAATTATATTCGTGCTCATGGTGAAGGTTGCTGGCGTTCTCTCCCTAAAGCTGCAGGTACTACTTCTTTTCTAGAGGGGTCGTAAGGTTCATCGCCGAAAAATCATACTGTATATAAGATCAAAAGTTTTAAATACTAGTGTGTGTATATATATATATATATAGTGGATGATGAACTTTGGTGAAAGTCCACCTTTGTTAGTCTCTCGGTATCCTTAGTGGGGCGTTAAAATTCCGAATTAATAATTATGAGTTCGTTAAAAATCTTAAAAGTTGAATTTATAAAATTTAAATTGTGAGGATCTAATATGTCTATATTGTTTGCACGCATAAAACAAGTATAGGTACAGTTAGATGTATATATTTTAGAACTCATGCTCTTAATTTGGAACCAATGATAACTAATTTTTGGATCTGTCACAAATATAATACCCTTAGGGCCCATCCTACCTAAAAGAAAAAGATTATGGGTTTGGTGTTTGGAAATAAAGATCCCAAGATTTGAGTCCTTTTTTTCTTTCTTTCTGTTTTGTTGATATTGTGTAAAGATTTAATTTTTCTTGATTATTTATGGATGTTTTTGAATTTTTTTAGGATTGCAAAGATGTGGAAAGAGCTGCAGATTGAGATGGATAAATTACCTAAGGCCTGATCTCAAAAGAGGGAACTTTACTGAAGATGAAGATGAATTGATCATCAAACTCCATAGTTTACTTGGAAACAAGTATGTATACATACTCTTTATATCTGATCTTTTCTGTTTTTTGCTATTTTCATTTTATGTAGTCCTATTTGTATACTTGTAATAGTATCAGATATATTAGAATTTTGTGTGTCGCTCTGTTTTGCTGATTGAAAAATGTGTGATAATTGGAATAGAAAGTCAATTTCTTTCCAATTTGGGACCACATTAAGAACTTATAAAAGAACTTATGAAAGTTGGCTTATAAAGTTTTTTCGCTTTTTGAGTGTTTAAGTGGCCAGAACTGAAAAATCATTTTGTCTTTAAAATAATTTCAAAAAAAATAATTGAAGACCTAGATGTTCCACAAATAATACAATCCAAAGTGATGTTCCACAAAGGAAGTGGTTTTTTTTTCAACAAGTGGGGGATTATGTCTCTGTTTCTTGGAATACCAAACCTACAAAATCATGAGATTCTAAAGTCCTTTTTAACTACTCCTATTGAACAGAACAAAAAATAAATAAATTAAAGCTTGACTTTAAACTAAGTTGAAATGTCTACAAATAGGAAATAGGTAGGTGAAAGCTCACAATAGTTACTATTCAATCTTCATGTCCTCATGTCAAGAGTTCCAAATTTCTACAAGTAAAGCTCCAAATTCATTTGTGGAAGTTAAAATCTTAAGCCAATACCTATTTTCAGAGATATGGTAAAAAAGTGGTCAGTTGACCCTATTTCAGAGTAAATTTTCGGCAAAACAGTGGATTTAAAAGTTTCTTACTTACAAGACAAGCATTTGAAATTTTTAACTCAAAACAAATTTTTATTTTGTCATTGATTTTTAATGCAATATCTAAAGTGTAACTTTTTCTTTTTCTGTTTTCATAGATTTTTTCTACTTTCATTTTTCTTACTATAATTTTTTATTGCAGATGGTCAGTTATAGCTGGAAGATTACCTGGAAGAACCGATAATGAAATCAAGAACTACTGGAACACACACATTAAGCGAAAACTCATCAGCCGTGGCATTGATCCTCAAACTCACCGTCTGCTCAACGCGGGCGCAGTCTCCACCACTAACTCCGCCACCACCACCGCAACCAAAATTATCAGCATGGATTTCAAAAACAACGTTGACCAAAAACCCAATATTATTATCAACCAGCAGAGCAATATTGCCACATCATCATATGATGAAACAAAATGCAGTAGTGGTACTACTGAGGAAACAAAGCCACCAGAAATCATTCCACAAAAAACCTCAC
This sequence comes from Lycium ferocissimum, assembly GCF_029784015.1. Taxonomy (NCBI): domain Eukaryota; kingdom Viridiplantae; phylum Streptophyta; class Magnoliopsida; order Solanales; family Solanaceae; genus Lycium; species Lycium ferocissimum. The sequence goes on along the minus strand of NC_081345.1, from coordinate 27,864,659 downwards.
AAGTGATGATAAATCTTGAACTTTCAATAGGGTTGCCATTACATAATGATCATATATCTTCAGCTGAGTCAACGGCCTCATACAACTTCTTGGCAGCCGTAGCACCACCGCCAACGGTGGAAGCACCGGTGGCTGCCGCGACGGAGATGGTGGCAAAAACAGTTTGCTTGTGTTGGCAAATTGGATTTGAAGGTGGTGGTCAGTGTAGTGGTAAATGCAAAAACACAACTGGATTTTACAGATTTTGTTGACCTTTTTGGATAATTAAGTACTACTATACTTTTTTTAAATACCATTTTGTGATAAGTGAATATCTTATCTTTTAGGTTTAGATAGTAATTTTTTGTTTTTCATTTTTGAACTTCTGGATGCGTGAATTTTTGCCTTCTAATTGTAATCATCCGCTAGTACATTTGTGGGAACAACTTACCACGTTATGATTTGGAAGATGTATTTAATTTCCTAATTGCAGTCTATTTCCTTCTTATAATCGTTTTTAGTTTAAATAATATATTATTGAATTTAATGTTCTAAACGGTGGGGTTGGAATTTGATCTGATATGAAATAAACTAGTCTTTAAATGTCTACGGACGATTAGATCCAATTAGAGAGATATATCTCGTATTTAGGGGTAAGTTAGACAATTTTAAAACTTGTTACCATAATTTATTTTTTTTCAATAATCGCATGGCAATTTCACCTAACAATGTTTTTTTTTCATGTGAGGTATTCTGCGTACGTAGTGTCTATCACAATAACAGCCTTTCTGGTTTGGCAAAAGACACTTTTCACATAAATTCCGTGAGTAAAGCGTCCATTATTTTCTTTTCTTTGGTCTTTTTCATCACAAGTGTCTATTTCACACAGTCGTTATACAGTATACTTCTATTCTCGTCCTCAGAAAAGATCAAGCTTTACGAAGTAAGAAAGTCAAAATATAATTTGAATTCTTTTACAATATTTTTATATATTACTGAGAAGAACTAGAAATCACATAACTGTGGTCTAAGTATAATATTATATTCCAATGTTATGATATCAATCAGACTTTGCAAATAATAATAGCATCATTTTATTAAAGAATAAATTATTTTTCTTCTTTCCAAAAGTTCTCTTTTTCTTTTTTATAAAACTTTTAAGAAGGAATATATTGACAAAATTCGACCCCAACTAAATCTTATCTGGAGGAATTAATCTTTGCTGATAGATTCTAATTTTGACTAATAAAAAGGACTGATTTTATCAGCTGTGTGCATGCATATATATATGGACAATGGAGCAAGCAATTAAAATGTGAACATAATAAATGTTTGGTAATGGTCAGGCAGTGGCTACAAACTGATGAGCCAAAAAGTCAGCTGAATTAATTGATTCTGACTTAATTCTCAGTTATTTACAAGATCATAGGAAGAAACGAGAATTTTGAATTTTATAGCTTGGGGTTAAATTTTATGTATGTGTTAAGACAACTCACTAAATAAGTATAATAAAAATGTTGAACATAATAAATTAGACGTGATATGATAGAATTTCAAATACCAAACTATAGACTCCAAATTTTAAGTCCGTATCTAAGTTAATATCTATTCTTATCATTCTTCTTTTTTCCGAAGCTAACGAGTTTGATATTCACTCAATTAGTTAGATGACTCATGCTGTCATGCAAACAATGAATAACCGAAATCGTGGTTTTTTCTACATAATTTTGTATTCTTTTATCGCTGAAGTCATCGATATACCTTTCAACTTGTCTGTATATTCCACTTAGACCCTCCAATCGAGACTTGTACCATCTGAACCCTCAAAGATCACTTTTACTGTGCCATTTAGACACAATTTGTTGCGCTGGCCCACCGCGTGCAGTACACTGCCCCAAAGGGTGTGAGATGCCATCCACACCCACCCCCTTTTTTTTTTTTTTGAAATATTGTAATTAAAAAAAAAAAAGAAAAAATATTTTAAACCTAAACCCTAACCTATTGCCGCCGCCGTCCCCCACTTAATCTTCTTCTCCCACTGCTTATTTCAAACCTAAATCTCCTCCCATTTTTTCTATCTTTTTTGGTCTATTTTGTTCTTAGGGTTAGATTTCATGTTGGTTTAGATTTTAATGGCAGAAGAGACGAAGGAGGGAGAGAGCCAGCGACGGCTCCATTTTTTCCGACGATCAAGGTTGGTCGTTTGAAAGGCCAAGGGTGGAAAACGAGGTGGTGTGTGGAGGAGATGATGTCTGGAGAAAGAAAGGGAAGAAGAAGTGTGGGTGGCGGCAGTAGTGACGAAAGATCTTGATGGTGGTGGCATCGGTGGTCGTAAACGGTTGAACTTTGTCAGTCACCGGTGGTCAGCTCACTACAAAAAAGGGGTAATTTGTGGAGGTTGAAAGTTGTAGTTCACAGAGGTTTTAGCCTCCACTATTTGCTAGTGGAGCTTAAAACCTCCACGAATTGTAACTTTCAACTTCCACAAATTACCTTTTTTTTTGTAGTGGCTCCGGCGAGGCAGAGAAACATACCAGTGGAGGAGAAGGGGGGGTGGGGGGGGGAGGGGGTTCATTTTTGTATTTTTTTAAATTTTCTTAAGTTAAAATCCAAGTGTCATTATTTATTTGTCATTTTGGTGTGTGAATTACATCTGTGTTGTTTGATTGCATATTAACTTTGTGTCTAAAGGACACAATAAAAATGATCTTTGACGGTTCAGATGATATAAATCTCAATTGAAGGATCTAACTGAAATATAAGAACAAGTTGGAGGATTTGTCGATGACTTCCATTTTTTTTTTATTTAGTGGAATGGTGAAATTTGATGATCGGTATCTTTAAGTCAAAGTTTATTCAATGTTTCAAAAGGTAGAAGCACTACTGCGATGTTTTATCAGTTTTGGGGGTAGGTACACAAGTCTCAAGACACAGGGCTTAAAACGATGTTTAAAAGAATATATATTAAAGTATGCAAAAGTGCAGAAAGTATACTAAAAATTGTACTATAGTACATAAAACAAAAATGTATAAAAATTATTTAACAATCTAGACATAATAATACATACTAGTATATACTACTATATTAGAAATGCCGTAGTAAAATATTAAAAGAAATTGGGAATTTAAATGCTATGTGCTGTTAAGGCAGACATTTCACGACATAAAGCACAAATGGTTTTCTCCGAGTAAATGTGCTAGTCAACCCAAAAGGAAAGTATATATGCATCGACAAAATGACTCACTTATCGAGATATTAGTTCTATAAGTCTATATATAATCTTCAATGGTTGCCGGTTGCTACGGACCATTTTAAAGTTTGTCTCTCCCTGAATACCAAATTTTGCTTTTTAAAATATTGATTTTATTATATTTCCATCAAATAGAAAAAAGAAAGGTACGAAAGAATTGGAATTGGAATTGGAATTGGATCAAGTGGAGTTTGGCGAATGGTTAAGCTGTCAAATGTTTGTTTAATTGCAAAATACAGTACTAATTAATAAATGTGTCTGTTGGGAATCCAGTGCTTTATATTAAGGTTCCAGAAAGAATGGCGGATTTTCCTCCACCTAATAACACAACCAACTCCCTACTATAAGAGAATAATACTATATATGTTGGTTACGTTGTGTGAGATTTGATTTTTGCTTGGATTGAGTGAGAAATAAGGGAATCTTCCTTCTATTTTTTTAAATCCAAACAAAGGAAAACTAGAATATAACCCCTGCCCTTTATTGGTTGTGGTTGTTAGCTTTGAACACAATGTGCTTCTAGAGACAAAAGAAGTTTAACAAAAAGGCAAAAGAAGGAAAAGAAGAGGGAAAGAACATGTGACATGTTTGGGAGGTAGGTAACCCAATCTCTGATTAAAATAGTAAACACAAAAAAAAAAAAAAAAGGGCAAGGAAAAGAAAAGAAAATCGAGAAGAAAACAATGTGTTAGTTACAGGTAGGCGGATTGGCATGGGTGGGGGGATGGTCATGTGCTAATACAGTATAGTATGGGATTCTTCATTCCTAAGTACTATTTTAAAGGTCAGCCGAAGAAAAGTACTACTTTTTTAAGAAAGTCCAGTTGGAAATGACAATCCTTAATTTGCCTCCCGACTGGTCCATATATTTTTTCATTGAAGTTTTATAGTATGTGAGTAAAGAAGAGTGTTTATATAATCAGGTCATTTATATAGCGATTAATTAGCTATGAAGATTGACTGACACGCGTCATGATGTAAAGTATATGGATTGATTTATGCAAATGTCCATTTTTTAGGTCATTATTTGGATTTTGTCTTGATTTTTAAAAGGTGTAGATATAGCTCTTGAAAAATTATTCTTTTGAACAATGTTGGTTTCGGGTGTAAATTTTCTCATATATTGCTCAATGTTACTGACGAAACATTAGGCGATCGTCTAATGTTTAAAATAACTTACAAAGTTTTAGATTGTTGTCGAACGTTTTCTCATAAAATTTTCAGTTTGCTTAAAACAGATCTTTAAATCGTGGTCTAAAAGGCCCATAAATTACAAGAAAAAGAGGGTCATTTACTAAACAATTGTCCTAAAAAGGGATAGTCAGCGAAATTTTCTAAAGAATGGTACATACAACAACAACAACAACAACAACAACCACAACCGGTGAAATCACAACATGGGATCAGGAAGGGTAGAATGTATACGAGATCCTTACTCCTACCAAGGTAGGACAAATACATTTCCGAAGGACCCACCTCAATAAAAGCATAAAAAGAAGTCGGATATAAGTAAACTCAAAGCGATATGGAAATGAAAATAATGAAAGCGACACAGATAAAATAAGATAATCAAAGTACAGAAAATAACAGATAGTAGCAAATTAAAGGCAGATCATTTTTTTTTTTTTTTGATGTGTTTGACTTTTGAGGTTTTTAGCATTAAATTCTTTGTACTTTTAAAATATGGAGTCAAAACTAATATTTGTTGAAATTTTGTGAATTTTCACAGAAAATCTATATTTTTGCGTAGAAATGAAAATATTAAGTTCGAATTGTGAGTCCGCTTAAACTAAAATTCCAATTCATTTGAATTCTTAGCCCTGAATGATCTACCGTATACTGGTATTCAAATTGTCAACACTTCTAATTATCAATTCAGCTTTACTTACATATCCTAAGCCTTATATACCCCAAAAAAAAAAAAAAAAAAAAAAAAAAAGCTAAACCATCTTGAATGTGATCAAGTCATGCCGTAAAAATATACTAAAATCTTAGTAGGGGTTTGGCCATCCCATGGTTTCAAACCAGCATTTGGACATACATTTGGAACCATGGTTTCAACTTTTTAAATATAAAATTTAACCCATAAGTTTATATTTTGTAAAAAAAGACTCATAAGTTGGTAGATATTTTTAACAATTACCCCAATCAATCATTTACCAATTTCATTAACTTTCACCAAATTTTATTTATGTCTACCAACCTTTTAATTTTGTAAAAAAAGACCCATAGTTTAATTTTATTTATTGAACTAAAATTTGATCAATTGATGTTGTATTTTTAGAAAGGTCTTCTAGGATTAATTTTGAGCCAGTTGTTATGAATTAGCGTATTAATTTTGTTATGAACTATGACTTGCTCATTTGGTAAGATTGTATAAGAATTGAGAATGTTTTGATAGTTTTCACAACTTGTGGAGTTTTATGTCTATAAGAGAAAATATTCCTTAAAATATCCAAAATGCATGTCCAAACATGGTTTCAAACCATGTCCAAACCGGGCCTTAAATTACTTATTACAAGAAGAAGATAAACAAGAAAACAATAATAATTCCTTTAGATAAAGAGATGAGACAGATACTGAGAGGATAAAAGGAAAAGTGAAAACAGTATGCGTAAGTTAGCTTTGAAGAATAAGAATGTGCATGTGCATGCATCTAAGAGAAATTAAAGAAGAAAAAACCTACCATCATCAGAAGAAAGCACGTTACGGGAAGATGGAGTTTATTCCTTTTTAATGTTTTGTTTTTATTGTATTGTTGTAATCAACACTCAAACATTCACATTCTCATTGCAAATGCAATCACATGCTCTCTCTCTTTTACAGCATTTTCCCCCTTTTTTGTTTAATTATATTAGGTATTCGAAAGTTTATTGTTTCAATTAATTCGGAATTGCGTATAATAGACTCACTAACAGATCTTGATCGAAAGATTTCCTACTCACAAAATTTGAACTCAAAATTTCTAATTAAGTACATGTGAAGTCTCAGATGATCAGTTGTTTAAAGGGTGGGTTTATATAATTTTGGGCAATTCTCTCCTCATATACTAGCTTATGATGTTGAGTTAGGCTCAAGATTCATAATATAGTTTCAGAACAGGACACATTTCAATTTTTGCTTCCCGATGTTGAGTCCCATATTAAAATTGTCCCACATCGGTTTTTAAGTGGTGAGTAGTCTCTTTATATGATCTTAGACAATTCATCCCTCATAAACTAGATATTAACGTAGAGTTAGGCTCAAAATTCATAACAATAGAAATAAATTTCAACGTTGTTACTTTATTTTTCGACCGTCATTCTTTTCTAGTTTTCTTATTACCTACCTAACCCCTCTCATGCACTACTTTGCGGCGTCATTTTGTGGAAAAGAACAACTGATTTATTATTGTAGATAAGACTCTCTTCCATGTGATGAGGCTTTCGTTTGTCTTTTGTTTCTGATTTACTTCTCTTTTGCTCCAAACATTTTTTTTTCTATTTAATTATTCAGTATAAATACACAGCTCATTGGCATTAATTGAGATTTGAGGATAAGTATATAAAAGGATAAGCATTGTTCCTACTAAGAAATTTTATATTCTCAGAATTCGAATCCAAAAATTAGGGAATACCCGACAATCACACCATATATATCAGTGGTGATTTTTAACTAAGTGCTCCTTTGCCCTTTCAAAGAGAAATAAAATAAGTACTCCTTTATGCTAATTAAATTCTTATCTGATTTTCACGGCTGGGTCAATCCATGTTTTTCCTATTAGAAGGCTTTTAACCTTTTAGGGGTGGCTAATGTCATATCACTAATATCTTGCTTCTTAAAATTTTTATTAGTAAAGAACTAGCTAACTTTAGGGAATTTGGCTGGTTTTTTATGTAAGTTTTACACAAATAAGTATTTATGAGTAATAGGTCAGAATATTGTTCGAAAAAAAAAAAAATCGAAAACCTCACCCTAGCCTATTTGCAATTTAAATTGTTAACTACCATTATAACCGCATAGTAGTGTTGGCAACCTGCACATGTTACTTGAACTGAATCTGGAATAAATGCATTTTTTTGAGCGGATTGACCTTTAAAGGCACTGGTCTTTATTTTTTCTCCTTCGCTTAAAAATGTGGCTGAAAATATCTCGAGATTTTGGGTTCAAACCCCCGTTTGGTCAAAAAAAAAAAATCGCATGGCAAGGCTTTGCAAAGAGTCTGCCTTGAGGCATAACTAAAGTCTACCTTGCGGCAGACGTTGCCTTAGGGCATAACTAAAAGTTTGCTCTACCTTATAAGGCAAAGTCTGTAAATCCATAGACTTTTTTTAGTTATGCTTAAAGAAAGTCCGCAACGTAAAGCGTACTTTTTCGCGTTCTTGCCTTGAGATTTTTTATTTTATTTTTATGACTAAGCCGGGGTTTGAACCCAGAACCTCGGGGTATTTTAGGCGAAGGCCACAAATTAAAGACCAACAATTTGAGGGGCAAAAATTAAAGACCACCCCCAAAGAAGGACAATCGTGCAAATTGCCCAAATAAATGTAAGAGGAATAATTCGAGCCCACTAAATCAAGGGAGGAAATTATTCCCCTCAATGTACCTGGATCTATAGAATATATCCTTCAGAATAGAACGAATTAATTCACCAGTGTAACGGTATCTCAAACCCCAATGAACGACAAAAGCAACAACCCGCAAAGAAATCTAACAGAATATATTTGAAGTGCAAAAAGAAATAAGAAGATAATCAGAATTTTCGTAAGAAAAGTCGCTGGGTAGAGAAATGAAAAGATGCAACTTTTTTAGAAATATTTCTCATTCACTTTAACTTAAACTCAACAAGTAGTTCCATTTTTTAAATACATTTTGGCACTATGTAAATGGTTAAATCAAAGTTAAAATGTACGGACTATCTCTGTGGTAAACAAATTCAAGTAAATCCTCTTTCTAAATTACAAAGTGCTTTAGGTATATGCTTCATCAAATGAGAAAAATTATTCATCTACAATATTAGTATGGCGCCTTTACTACTAAATAAATGAGTTTAATTTTTGTATTACAATTCAAATATAATTATAAGTATTTATTCATAATAAGTTGAATTAAAACATGAAAAATTAGGCACATAACTTCTTACAATATATTAAGTCATATCGATAGTGTAAATTTCTTTACAATATTATGTACATATAATGATATAAATTAAATCGATAGAATTCTACAATTTGAATTGACACACGACTTTCACGAGTTTAACCTTTTAGTAAGGCTTATCTCCTAGTGTTGGTATATCTTATCTATTGTGTCATTTCTATGATACATTCACATTTTTCCATTATTAGTATTATTTCTTTTTTCTTCGTTGTTTTTGTCCACTTAAAATTTTAAGAACACCGCTTTATCCAATCTGCGACTTTCAACATCCACAATATTGGTTGTTTTGCACACTCTGTAGAGTTGTTCAAAGTCATCATAGTTTAGGGAAAAAGAATATATTTGAGTTTCCCTTATGCTTTCCTGGTTCTACAAGTAATCAGCTAATTAATTAAATTTCATCTTAAATACTACTAGTAGTAATCAATAGCAAAATTAATTTCTAATTCCTTATTCAAAAGTTTAAGAGATGCTTGTCAATTAGGCCGACCTTGTGATTGTGAGATATTTAGGGGGAGGGACACAAATCATGTTTAGCCTGCTGTTTAGATCTTACAAGTTATTTCAACTCTAAGGATAGTGTTTGGTAAGAAGGAAAATATTTTTAGCTGACAACGAATTCTTGAAAAATAAATGATTTTTTTAAAATTTATATTATGGTCTTTGATTATAAGTACACAAAAAATATTATTATCTCCAAATCAATTTTATATAAAAACACTATGGAGCCGGTGGGGTGGGCGGGGTTAGGGGGTGGAGTGTGTGGCGCGGAGGATATATAATAATTAATAAGTGTGAACTGTTACTTATGAAACTCGTTTCCTCTATTTTTAATGGAGAAATCAGATATCTCATTTTCAAGTAATATCTTTTTACAAAAATATAATTTCCAAAATTTTTGATCAAATAAACATAAGAAAATTAGAAAACATTCAATACCAAAGACACCCGAAATTCAAATTATTCGGTAGCATTTTATTTTGTCTGATCTAGCCTGATAGTTCTTGCAGTCAAATTCCCTTCTCCCTTTACTCTCGATGGCATCCTTTAATTTGCAGGTCCAAGTTTAATAAATCATTCAAACAATCATTTTAACTAATAATAGCTTATACCAAGAAAATTATTATGCCCACTGCGGTATGCTTTATACAGTTTTTATACAATTTCTATCGTGTGACCGTATAAGTCGTGTTATTATACTAAATTACTAACTTGTAGAATATGATTGTACAATTGAGACCTTCAACTACATAAGAAACAAATAAATACTTGAATTTTCCATTCAAAATATGTGCCTTTTAATGTAGAAAATCTAACTATTAAGAAACTATTTTAGTACTTGGCACCGCATTTTAAGAAATTAGTTGTCTAGATTGACCATATAGATACTTCTTTTTAGACTATTTCATTATATCAGTTTTGCTTAATAGGAATGACATCTGTAGCATTTCATGAACGCAAGTATTTTGCAGCTATATAAGCTATTTCATAAATTATCACAATAATTATCTATTGACCGTATAGGTGTATTTTTTTTTTTCTTTTAGACTCTTTCAATCGGATTTTGCTCAATAGGAATGTCATGTGTAGCATAAAAGTTCAGAGTTTTGTATATTTAATAGTTATCATTAACCTTGCTTATGTAAACAAAAACAGGATAACACCAATTAGATCACCACCTAATAATCGAAAAACATCATGTGATAGAAACTTTATTAATTTTTTTGAAAAAAGCTATTGTGATCTAGGTGGAGTCAATTCCATCATATCGATTCTGGACCATAACAAAATTGAACAAAGGTTATTGTTAGTTATTTTATATTTTCCGTCTTCGTCAAATGAAATCATCATTTTTAACTTTGACAAACAACTTTGAGTGTCAACCTGCATCTACACTATTATATTGGCTTGCCTAAGATTTCTATCCTACCAATTCTTTCACTAACACGTAGTGATTCATTGTTATTTTCTTTATTTTCTTCTAGAAGATCCGGCTGATATTTTTTAAACATATTATGGACTCCACAATTTTTTTATCGGCTTTCTGAAAAAAAAAAAAAAAATTTATGTGATTTACACAAATATTGGCAGAGAATATTTGATTATTTCAATAATGATTTATTATGTTGGTTGAAGTTCAGATGATACAATGTGATTTCTGGCATAACTCTATCAGAACGTGTACGAACTCATACTCCCTCGGATCCTAAATATTAATCGTTTTGATAAATTGAATTTGTTTACAAAAATTTAATTTAAAAAAAGCGTTTTTTTGTTAAAAAAAAAAAAAAAAATTCAAGTTAACACTTATTCCTCTAATAGTTAGCGGATGGTTACTGTGAGCTAAGTGTGATATGTAAGAGAGATATGGTATATAAAATCTGACGTATACTCTTCTACTTAAAGTCACTAAACATCTTTCTTAAAGGCGTGCAGAAACTTAAATAATGAATTGGCGAGATGCTTAGTTTGTACTAACTACTCCATTTAAATAAAAACTAAAGCCGAAGCTTTGAGAAGGATAATTACGATAATATTTTTTCCTCGTTTCAGATAAACACAATTAAGAGGATCTAATTATTCCACCTTTAGTAATAAAAAGGCTACGTACTAAATACCTAACTGTTTGCGTCAAGTTTCAACGTTACCACATTATACGTCTCAGCTTGTATTCAATTATATATCGAAAATGTTTCGCTTATGTTCTTAGAATTTCATAGAAACACACCCAGTTACCTCATAAACACGATAGTGGTCTTCTTATCATATTATACTATCGGATAAGTAATGTTGACCTTTCCCTATCTTTTTCCCTGTTAACTATTAACAGATCAACCCTTTTAAACAAAATTCAAAAGAGTAAAAAGTGTATTTTAAAAAGAGAACCGTTATTGCTAAACCTGAAATGTTCATATGTGTATGAAGGCGCACAACTAGATCGAGTGAATGAGAACAAGGCTGGTAAAAGGTCACATCATTGTACTGAATTGTTATATACATGATTACCAAAAACTCCCCCATGGCCATGGATTGATATGCTAAGAAAGGATAACAACGATTATGGTGGAGTGGAAAGTATTCCTTTACCGTTAATTAAAGGTCTAAAATTCGAGTCCTGAGTATGAAGTCGTCTTTTTTTATTTTTATTTTATTTTTTATTTTTTATAATCGTGATATTCGGGTCAGCTTGCACGCACATCGATTGATTGTGTTCTCCGGACCAGTTTGAGCATGAAGTCGTCTTTATGAGAAATATTTTATTTTTAATATGAAACTTCCCGATAAGAATTCAAATTTAATGGAGCCTAAGTATATAGTATCGAATATCGGTGGAAAATAAAAAAAGAAAAAGATTACTAAGTAAGGGACAAATGAAAAGAGAGAAGACAGACAAATTAAAGGACAGATGGGCAGTGGTTGGTAAGTAAGTGAGCGTACGTATTATACAACAACCTATGTCTCTTCTCATCAATTCCTGGGGTCTACAACCTCTTTAATAAGGGGTTCTCCTTTAATAGTAAGTCCTTCACATCAATATGGTCTGGGGGGTTATCGTTTTGAAATAATTTTACTTCGACCCTCAAAGGTTTAGATAATGTACAAAATATATATTCTTGTACGTTAGCAAAAGCAAGTTACACTATAGTAATACACTTGTAAGTATACAATAAAAATCTAAGTTCTGACGCTTATTGTGTTTTATTTAACAATAAAAGTATTATGATCCCTATGTTTTATTAAGAAAATAAGATCGGACAACTTAATTCACTTGCTTATTCACGTGTTATATTTATCAATAAAAATCTAAGTTCTGATGCTTGAAACATGTTATGATTACAATAAAATGAGGACTTATATCTTGCTTATTTTATTTGTACTTAATGAAGGTTTGACGCTTAATGATTCAGATCTTCATGAAATGTGTTTGTTTTTTTACACGTATATCTTAATCATTCAAATAAATCAGTAAGACAAATAACAAAGTCTTGATTTACTTTATTGGGAAAATATGAGGGACTAACTCTAAGCAAAACAAAGCATGGAAGATCAAGCTACTCTTTTTCATATACATAAAGGACCAAAACCAAACAAAACAAAATATGTAAGAGCATGGTTGGTTTATAAGACAAACACACTTAAGGAACTAAATATAGTCTAATATTGTAATTTTCAGTACTATAAAGGTAGATCAATGTAATTATCAAAGACTTCAAGGGGGATAAAGAAAATGTACTAGTATTTTTTGCTCTTTTGAGATTTTATTGATGACAAAGTCAAGAATGGACATGATTATAGTGAATGTTGTTTCTTTGGTTGAGATGAAATAGTGCAATGGATAGAAGACATTTTCTTCTAGAACATGGCCCATAAAAAGGGCAAAGAGCCCATGTTACTCATACCTACCAACTTGGCTGCTTCTGCTTTCTTCCTCTTTAATGAAAAGGATTGTGAAATTAAATTTGTGTGTGTGTCAACCCTTTTGGATAAGCTTTTTCACCTAAAGTTCCATATGTTTTGTCCTACTATCTTCCATTGGATAATTAAAGTAAAAGGGGTTGATGGGTTGGTTGTTATATCTTCCGTCCCATTTTATGTAAAGGTCTTACCGTGCATTGAAACCCTTTTTTTCTTTAATTACGATTTTATAAAAAAAAGTATTTTAAATTATTATTTATGTTGAATTGTAGTATTTATTCATGTAATTTTCAAATATGTAAATTTTGTTTTAAATTTTTTTAAAGAATTTATAATCAAAATTAAGTATTTTGACCCTCGTATTCCTAATCCCCGCATATGAATTGGGATAGAGAGAATGAATAATTTAAGATACGAAAAGAAGAAAAATAGTTTTTTCTTTTCTTGTGGAATTGATTTTACATTGAAATTTGTTAAGTGGATGAGTGATTGACATGTACACAAGTAGGTCCGTTAGTTTTGTTTGTCTTGTAATGTCCATAATTGGTTGGCCTGGTTGAAAAAAGAAAAAAGAAATCTACAAGATATTGTAGGGGTTGATGCATTTTTGAAAAGTTTGGGGAGTCATTTTTTTTTTTAATTTTGTTTTTCCCTCCCAATTTAATTATGTATGCACTATTAAATGAAGTGGACAAGCTATCAATATTTGGTGGAAGCTTAAATAGTTTTACACTTTTGGAGAAATTTTAGACTCTAGTTAACGTCGGATGAACTGGCCATGTATGGGGAAATATAACGCCGGATGAACTGGCCATGTATGGGGAAATATAGGGATTTATCATTTAATTTGATGCAACCGTTTACCAAATTAATTAATTTATATTATTAATCATGTATAGAAGTTTAACATCTTCCATATTTATAGCTCACTGATGCAATTTCACTGCATACAGTTATGTATATTTAGAATTTGAAATTTATGGGTTTTGAAATTTATTTTATGTACATATTCAGTGAATTTCTCAACAAATATACAAAATTTGAACAAAAAATACTAAGTTATGCTGAATCAAAACTTCCCATGTTGGCTCCCTACTTATACCTAATGAGTGAGTTTTGTTGAATCCGTACTTCTCATGGTAGTTCTCTGCTTATAGTTAATTTGTGAGTAACAAATTTTGTCAATGTTATAGCGATAAAAAAAAGGTGAAATGTAGTTGAAGAAACTTTACTGAATACACTCTTTAAAGTGGACCGTCCTACTAAGTGCATATAATTTTTTATTTGTTGTTCAATTATATAATTGTTTTATGTTATTGTATATATACATATATAGAGGGTGTATTTACAAAAAATACCAATACTTTCAAGTTTGCAAAAAATAAGATTAGAAAACTCTACAAAGTAAATAAATACAAGAAAAGAATAAAGATCTATTGATATGATCTCGAGCAGACCACTTATTTAAAGTAGAAACCATATTTTCATCACGATCCAAGAGTCTTGAAACTTGCCGGCCAATTGAGGATACACTAATGCTACAATTTCCATACATATTTAATATATGTATTTTTGAATAATGCCATGTAAACAAATAAAATTACCAACTACATTTTTTTTGATTACACGGATTGAAACGTCATATATATATGTATGGTATACATTATTTATACAATATTGATACCATAAAAAGAATTTTCTTATCGCTAACATAACACTTTCCTTTTTATATGAAACATGTTATGTGGTACATTATTTATAGGGCAATTCGTAGAATTGCCCTTTCGTTTTTTAAATTTTGCCCTCATATTTGAAATCTTTAAATTTTCGTAATAAAACCCATAGATGGTTCCAGTTCGAACCCACGCCAAAATTTTTTAAAAAAATTCGCAAGGCAAGTTTAAATTTAAATATGCTGACGACATACACAAGAATTACCAAAGTTAAAGACATACTTATGCCTTATGTAAGGCATTTTAGCATAAATTATGTCAGTCCTAATAACTTTGATAATTCATTCAAAAGTTTATGCCGATCCGGCATAAAAGTTTGCGAATTAAAGTATGCTCCCACCGGTATAACTTTGTGAAGGAATTAAAGTTATCACCGACCCCGCATACTTACTTATGCGTACTCCGAGGCCTATAACTTTGATAATTCCTTCACAAAGTTATCTGCCGGTCCGATAAAAGTTTAAGTGTATCAATATTGTATAAATAATGTATGTACCATAGATGTATATATGACGTTTTATTTTGTATAAATCTTACACCGTTTAGTGTATCTTTAACGTATGAAAATGTACTTGGTAGAATTTTATACGAAGATGTACTTGTAATATTGTATTTGTTTAATGTAGCATTAGTCCCAATCTTCGGGCTGCACTAGCAAAAAACCGATCGATTTTAGGAGTTGAAGTCCCCATTTGAATCTTTTTACCTGTGCTTCAAAACAACGAAGACGAATAAACAAACTAGAAAACAATGAGAGTTTTAGAAAATTTCATATGAGCAAACAAACACAAAAAAAGTGTATAATTTTACATCCGGAAGTTGAAATTATTTTTGGAATTTAGATTTTTAAAATTTTTTATAAACACAGATAAAATGGAAGAGAGGAGTTTGTGAGAGAAAAGAGAGAGAGAGAGAGAGACAAAAAGGCCTTTTGATAAATGTGAAAAATGAACGTATGAGAGAAATTTTTTTGATAAGTGTAAAAGCCGATCGTATCTAACAATAAAGTCAAAATTATTAAATGCATTTTTTCCTTATTAAAAGCCTAAAATCAAGGCACTACACATTAAACTAAAATCTCGGTAATGTAGTAATTAAAATTGCATATTTTGTAAATAAGGAAAAGTGTTAATATAATTTATAATATATAACTTGAAGTGGTATTATTATGTGATTTTCCCTTGTTTATTCCCAAACCACAAGCTAGGCCATCTCGGTGATATGATCTTCGTCTCTCCACTTATCTATAGCTCATTCGGTCGCCGTACCAATCCACTAAAGCGGGGCTTTAGGCCCCAAAATTACCGCCCCCCTTTTTTTTATTACACGGATTGCCACTTCAGTATATTTAATTTTTGCCCTCAAAGAACACCACCTGATAAAGAAAAAAAAAATCGAAAGGCACTCCTCTAGCTAGCAAGATTGTGTGAATTGCCCGTTTTTTCATCCGTTTTTAATTCGATTTCGAATTGTTTTGTTTAAACCCAAGATTTCTAGTTAAGGGAGGATGAGGCCTAATTTTTACCTATAATAGATTTATAGGTTAATTTTTCTTTTAAAAAATATTGAGCAGAAAAAATAAAGCCTCCCGTTAAGTTGGCTTTAGGTCACCAATCTTATTGAGCATCACCTGACTTCATTAAACATAGGGTTGCCTTCTTTTGGAGTATCTTGAATATCATATAATCCATATTTTAAAATACATTAGTTGTGTGGATATTACAAGACACTTTTGTTTATAGATGCAAAGTAAATTGAAGGATAACTAATATCAAGAAATTCAAATTCTTGTGACATAATTTAATGAGTAGGTACAATTTTGAGCTACCAATGAAGTTTCCATTTATCAGTAGCTTCCATAATGCATCAAAATATTTATGAGAAGAATATTTTATGTGGTATTTAAGAGATAAGTCTGGAAAGGATGGAACAATGAAATGACAGGATTTGTCTTTTTTTGGTTAACTGATTTTTGTTAGATTGAAGAAGGAAAGCGTCCAATGTCCTCTAATAAATATTCTTCTTACCTTCTATTATTGATTTATTTGAGTTTGAAGAGCTTTCATTTTCTAGATATGCGTTTTCTTACTATGTCGTGTATGAATTATTTACGTGACGTTCTAGATCTTTTGAGGTTTGTTATTTAAGTAGCATTAGAATAAGAATACAACATAAAATGCATTTACCTCTACTATATCAAAAGCAAATCGCATAAAAATTGTGATTAATTCTTATGTAATGAAATTACCGAGGATGAATATCATATGTCAGTTAATGTCACTAGTCACTATGTCGAATAATTAAGTACGTAGTACTTGGGTTTTCTTAAATCGAGATTATTGATCATTGGAGAGTCGAAGTTATACTATAATTCTTTCTTTCTTTTGTTCTTTTTCGAATAATCAGTTATTTGTATATAATGGAAGAGAGAAGAAGAATCTCTTCCATGTGAAAGAGAATTTCATCATAATTTTTGTTTTATAAAGAAGAAAATAAATTAAATTATCATCTTTCAATTTTATGGCATATAGGTCAAGAAATTAGTTTCGCCGCGTGTTCACTTTAAGGGCAATTTTTGGCCTTGTTTAATATTTTTAAGCAAATACAGATAATCGTCAGAATTTGTGCTCTTGATCCGTGAATAATTGAACTCCGACTTCTGGCGTGGAAATTATTTTTGCACAACAATTTTTAATGGAATCAAAAGTTAAATAACGGCTTAAAATGATCCTATTTGTATAACCCACCCATCAGCTTAGATATGATCCGATCTGGCCCAAATGCAAGCCATTTTTTTGCACGGATTGACCTTCAAAGGGGTTGGTCTTTAATTTTTAACATTCGCTTAAAAAAGTGACCGAAAATGTCCATAGGTTTTAGGTTCGAACCTCCACTGCTTAAAAAAAAAAAAAATAATAATAATAATTTCGCAAGGCAAAGCTTTGCAAAAATTCTGCTTGAAGGCAAAAATAATTTCGCAAGGCATAATTTTTTTTTTTTTAATCTACTGGAATTCTACAAATGTTAGGCCTGCCCGAATAGGCCTAATTTTCTTCTAAAATTTTCGCAATTTTTTTTTTTTTTGGAATTTTACGCGAAGGAGAAAAATTTAAGACCAACAATTTGAGGGGCAAAAATTAAAGACCACCCAAGAATAAGGACAATCATGCAAATTACCCATTTGAAGCAACATATATTGTGAAATTTTGGCCGGCCGGCCCTTTCTGGTAAATGACCCTCTTTTCATTTCTCTTGCAACATATGTATCTTTTAAATACGCTCTAAAGATTCCTTTTGACAAAATTGAAAATGTTATAAGAAAATGTTAAACCACGATCTTAAATTTTGTAAGAAAATGCTCTCTGTCTGTATTTGATACAAAAATGCTGCTGCTGAGGTTCAGATTTGAGTCGAAAATTGATAGGGAAAGTAGTTATCCACGTCAGTTGGCAAGAGCATTGCTTTCACATTTCTTTTTCATTCATATGAGGTACTATACGCGTGAATCAGATAAATCACGATGTAATAAAGCTCTCTACTACTGCATTGTAATTGCATAGAGTAAAGACTAGGGGTATTCAAACGAAATCGTAAAACCGAATTAAACCAATAAATTAAGTCAAACCGGCAAGAAAAAAGAAACCGATTTAGTTTAGTTTGGTGATAAGTTTTAAAAACCCCGTTATATTTGGTTTGATATTGAAGAAGAAAACAAACGGACCAAACCGACAAATATACAATTTTTTGGCACACATCCTCATAAATGATTAATAAAAACACGGTATTAGCAAATGATTAATTTTATAAACCGAATTATCCAGATGCTGCGTAATTTAGAATAAGAAAATTTGGTTGCTGTAGAAATACTTTTTGCTACATCAGGAGATCAGAGAAAAGGGAAGGTAAAAATTGAACTGATACCTAATTGTGTGAAAAACTTGTTCCACTGCCAGTAGGCTTTATGCACTGGCAAACCATGAAAGAAAAGAAAAAAGATTCCTCACACTGGAGACACTATTATCAATATCAACCACAGAAGCCTAGCATCATAATTGAAACATATATAGAGAGTGAAACAAAGACTGGGGATTACACCACCAAAAGTACATGTTCTGCAAATGTTTTTCAGATTAAACTCATAACTCTTTAGAGAAATATGGCTATGTACTTTATCTCAACTATCACCACACGTTGCTAATTAATGTCTTAAGGCATATGGATGTTGAGAACATACAAAAAAACCTCTATGACAGAGAAGACATAAAATCTGTTACTGCTCATCCACTTTCCAGCAAATAACATGGCATAGCATGTATTGTAAATGATAACTCTAAGTCTCTAGTCTCTGCCGCATTTACCCACACAACTACACAAGGCTACTGCCTAAATTCTAAAAAGGTCCAAGATGCCCCCGAGAAATGCTTACAACAAATTCACCCAGACTCTGATGCAAGCTTTCATCCATTTTCTTATCAATATGTAAAAACCATGCAGAGGAAAAGAAGAATAGTGAAGCTAAGAGCACATGGCTTGCCTAGTGCAGGCTTATCTCTCCTGTGTGGTTTGCAGGCTGTTATACAGGAGCGGGGTTTACCATGTGCGCACCCAAAGAGTAGCGGCTGCGGGTTCCCTTGTCATAAAAAAAAAAAAGATAGTGAAGCTAAGAGGGAAGTGGACCAAACTGAAGACGGCTAACAGTAAACAATTTTGTAATTTTCAGTAATAACTTATTACAAACTTCTTCCTTCTCTTTTTCCCTTCTTAAATTGCTAGCTGTGACATTCTCTAAAAAAAGGTCTTTGAACTCCCAGAAATTGCTTGAAATAAATGTCACAAGATTTTCCCCGTACCAAATATTTCTTCACATTATCCATAGACAAAACTGACTCCCCAATCATTTGCAATGCCTCAAACAACCAAAACAGATTTGGATTTGTGATTTTCCACATCTCAGAACCCTGCCACACACTATAAAATGGAATATACGCAATGCACATATAGAAACTGTGAATGCATGAAGCTGTGCCCATTTTACATTTTTTCTCCGTGACTAATTTAGTTCCTATGTGATCTTTGCATATCAATTTAGTTTTGAGGAAATTCATGTTTAAGTGTGTGTCTAATTGTTTGTGCAACCTGCAACTTCTTTTGACAAAGAGAATGATGTGAGCTATAGATAGAACCAAGCGATGATTCTAGATTCTTCTGTTTTCCTCTCACTTGATGTTAGGTCAATCCTCTAGAATCCTAGCCTTAAATGCTAGCTATGGTCATGGTTTCCTTCAGAACTACAGATGGTGCAATATCAATCTTATAGTGGCTTCTTAAACAGTGAAAAATCCAATCATATTACTGCACGGAGATGTTACTTAGTCTTTAAGTTACAATATGCCAAAACAAACAATATAATCATCATATACTTGTCTTAAAATGAATTAAAAATATACATAAATTATACTCTGTAAACATCAGCACTATGTTAGTGCTATTTATTGATTAAAAAACTTAAGTTTCGGATCAAAATAAGCATGCAAAGTTTTACAGCTAAAGCTAATTCTTTTTTGATGACCAAGAAATCCTCCAGGGCCAGCCACACACGATCCCAAACTTCATGGATAATAGGCCTACAACTCTACCAGTGTCCACTTAAATGCCAGGTTTTATGTTTGCAGCAGAGATCAAATCCATGAGATGCGTCTAACACGCACATCGCTTGTTGCACTCTTACCACTAGACCAATGCACTAGGGGGCAGAACCGATGCTAATTCACGTGATAACTATATAACATCAAAACAAATAAGCAAATTCAGGCAGAATATTGTACCATTTAAAATCCTTCATTTCCAAATGGAATTAACGCGTTTATCAATTTCTTCTTGAGCTAAGTGATACGTGACGCAAACTGGGACACCAATCAGACAGCAAATTAGAACCAAAAATGCCCAATACTCGGTGCCAGTGTAAGTAGCACTGTACAATCAATCTGCTAAACAGGAATCTAAACTCCTAGCAGAAGCAAAATCAGGCAGGGTTAATAAAATAGAAGAAACAGGGAAAAAATCAGCAATTAAGAGATGATCGGCATTCCACGAACGACGATAAAAGGTAGACAAATGG
Organism: Lycium ferocissimum; assembly: GCF_029784015.1. NCBI lineage: Eukaryota > Viridiplantae > Streptophyta > Magnoliopsida > Solanales > Solanaceae > Lycium > Lycium ferocissimum. Next base: position 27,844,023 of record NC_081345.1, on the reverse strand, counting down.
TAGCATAACTTGCTTTGGCTTCAAAGGAAGTACACAATGAAAAGTGATTCTTGCACTGAATAGGGAAAAGAACCTATTCTTCGTCACCAAAGGAGGTATGGTGTTGTAAACCTCCCGGACATCATCAACAAAACTTTATCGGTAAAACAAGGACAAAAAAAAATTAAGGTATAGAGGAGGGCTCCAATCGTCATAGAGGAATGGTTGCGGGAGAGAGAAGTGGCACCTGCCACCCGAAAGAGGAAAGAAAGAAGAAAAACAGTGGTTGGGAAGGCTGTGTAGGGCCTCCTGCTAGCAGGCGGAAGCTACTTAAGTCTCTACTAAGATCGTAAAGACTCTGGTACCACATAAAACTAGGAACCCTTTTTATTTTTGCCAATGAATAGTATAGCAGCAGAACTCCTTATATAGGAGTCTTAGGCTATTTATGACATGATAGATAATCACTCTCTGTGCTTAAAACGATAAGTAAATTTTCTATTAATTAAAAAAAAAATTCTATTAATTAAAAGAAATATATCCTAAGATATCCTATAGAATATATAATATTTTTCCATACGTGATTCTAGACAGTAGACACATCTCTTAACATTCAACAGATACTTTCTAGTTTCCCTTAACACAGATAGCAACTATGGCACATTGAACATCCTTTTATCACTAAGATGTCTTGTGCAAGGCAGACTTTATTTAATGCTTTCCCTACGGGCACCTTAGTTTTCCACAACATTTTCCATATTCAACTTTAATTTTTAGTTTATGCTACTTATATTTCTATTAACCTTTTAATTTTCACATAATAATATCTTTTAATACTTAATTTAACCTAATTCTTCATCGCATTCAAAGTCTGATGTACTCGAAAAACTTGCTTTACATTAGAAATAATAAGCGTTTATCATGTTACCTTAAATTTGAACTCTTGGTAATCCCTTGAAGACACCGGCTTGTGGAGCTACTTCAGTCGGGCCTCAAGCGCAGGTGCCATAGGGTCATCGCTTAGATAGGGGTCGAAAGTTGTGCAACCGGTATAAGCTTGAACCATTTCTCTAAATGATTGCCTATCTTCAACTGTAATTGTTTCTGATCGACCAATTCTCGTTTTGACTTGACTCAACTTCTTGTAAATCAAATGAACTCCCCATTGTCTTGTCAATTTCCTTTGGATAGATGCCTCGAATAGGCCATACTGGTTAAAATCTCTAACTTCTGTGTCAGACAACTGCAGCAAAGAATGCAATGGTATGTAGACAAAGCAAACACACCAGCTATAATTTCTAGTCGTGGTACTGACTTTACATTCTTTCTCCAGCACTTTAAGCTCTTCAGGATGATTATTGCATATCAATTTGGCGTTGATGAAAGTATGGTCATACTTCCCTGATAGCCCTGAATCAGGATCCTGGAAACCTCCCCCCATGCAAGTGACACAGCATATAGCAAAGCCCTTGAAACTATTGTCATACCAATCCGGAGGCAGTTTAAGCAAGATTTTTTCCTCAATACTCTGATGTTTAAACCATGTCGGAATTGCACGTTCAGGAAAGATAATAGAGTAAGTCATCCAATCACCTATACTGTCTGAAAGAAACAGCCTGAGAATCTGATCCAAAGCTGAGTTATCAGTGCTCTTCTCTGTATAATGTTGGTTAAAACTATAGTTGGTGAATGAGACCAAATGCAACGAACGGTATATCAACAGAGCTAGAATACTTCCTTTGGCCAGAAAATCTTCTGCATACAATTCCTTTATCCTTTGAGGAAGTTTGGGAAGTTTCTTAAGTTCATGACAGTGAGTAATGTTGAGATACTGAAGTCGATGAAGTCGACTAATGCTATCAGGTAGAGAAATAAACTTGTTTCTGCTCAGGTTAAGTTCCAATAAAGAAGTCAAGCACGTAAGGTCACCAGATAAATTGCATCCACTGAGATCCAAACTTTTCAATTCCTTCAAACCATGAAGTGCAGGAGGGAATATCATACCTGTAGCAAATTGAGACTTTATCTCCCGTCTACTTTTTAATGAAAGGATTTTAAGTTTGCTTAACTTTTCCGTAGAATCTGGTAGTCGCCAAATGGCAGTGTTTCCAGCATAGAGCTCCTCCAACTCTTCTAGATCACCCAGGCTTTCTGGAAATGTTGCCAGATTTGAGCAGCCTTTAAGAATCAAAACTTTCGGTTTTCTCATCTAGCTAATACTGGCCGGAAGTCTTAAAAGACTTTCACATGAATGCAAGTCAAGCAAGCTGATGCCAAATAGCCGTCCTATTGATGATGGAAGTTCCTGAATTGCAATACATCCCAAAAGAAGCTCTGATAGCAAATTCCATATTCCCCTGAAATTCTGGAAGAGCTTCTAATTTCTCACAACCAGACAGGTTGAGGCTCTCAAGAGATTCCATTTGAATACTGCACAGTAAAAACTTGAGATTTTTACAGTTCTTCATATTCAGAGAAATAAGCTTTTTGAGATTGCCAATGGATGGATGAACCTCAACCAAACTTAAACAACTTTTCAGTACAATCCTCTGCAGATTTGGAATATCAGAAAAATTGGGTGCTCGGAGTAAATGTTCTGAAAAACTTAAATTGAGAACTGTCAACTCGTCAAATGCCTGCATACAAAAACGCAGAAGAATAAAAACATCAGCTTTAACTAAATCTTTCAGTAAAAGAAAATTCAATGCTTGAACACTCTCAAGAAAGAGACCAAGGAATACCTTTGGTTCCTTGCAAATTTCAACAAGAGAACTAAAAGTCATGTTGAGCCCAACAAGGTTTCGTGGTTGAAAACTTGCTGGTAAAGATTCAGAACTGTAGTAAGACCAATCAAGCCATTTCAAGCCACTTGGGAGATATTCGATAGTGTCAGAAACTGGTTCATAATGTCAGACCTCCTCCCCTTTGACAATGAGTAACCTAAGACAAGGCATATTTCTGAAAGCTTTGCTCCACTTGCATATATGTTGGTCTGAGCCAATTGGCACCATTATGCCTTTAACTGACTCTGTCCACTGAAAATAAAAGAACTATGTAAACTGGAATTCACATCAAAGAGCAAGACCCTATTCTTCTTTGACAAAGTATAATGGCGTCAGGGAAACACCAACTGATTTACATCGGGCTTCCATTCGGAGTTCAATCAAATTGTTGTTGTTGTTGTTGCTTTCTATTATCATATTACTCAGTTATTTCCTAACCAAAGATGCCTTCTCCAAAGAACTTAAGATTCTATGCCCCTACATTTGAAAAAGCCCTTTCCTAAATACCTAAAATTTACATGCTTCCTCAACTTGAAACCAGTAGCAGAAAATGCTAAGTGCATACATGCAAACTTTAAAGGAAATTCATTCAAAAGTTCTCCATGTAGTAGGATCTAAGAATTGTTAAACCACAAAAAACCAAAGCTATAGTGAAACTTATCGAAGGATAATTTTCCATTCTTTTTAAAATATAGTACATCAAATTCTAGAAATCCTATATTACGCTTCAACTATTAGTTCCTCATTAAATTCTCTTCTAAGAGGGATAAAACTTTGCAACAATCTAATTAACAAGAAAAGTGTTCTTCTCAAAATAGTACCAAATGACATCAGTCAAATTAGTTCTTAGACAAATAACAATATTAGAGATCTGAAAAGCAGGAGCAGGAACATGCACATTCAGAGTTACTACCTGAAAAAGACGCATCCTCAAAATGATTAGAGGAAATACATACCTGATTTGTGGAAAAAACAGTTTCTATATCTTTTTCATGTCAAATTCGACTATGATTCCATGGTCTGTCCTGATCAACATCATGTGCCACTTGCTGACCCATTTGTTCTATCAAATCATGCATCTCAACCATTCCTTCCGAAATATAAAGAAGTGACTTTTTAGTAAGGACATCCATTCCAATCTCTGATTTGAAACCAAAACTATTTAGTATTGTTATCACATCATCTCTCTGTTTCCCCCTGAAGAAGCATGCAATATCAAGAAATATATTCTTGTCTTCATAGGCCAATCCATCTACACTTAAGCTGAGCTGCTTAACGATTTCTTCGTATCCAATATCTTTGAGTCTATCCAATGCGCTTCTCCACTCAGTTATGCCTCGTTTGTAGAGAAAAGAACCCAAGATCGTGAGAGCTAAAGGTAAGCCTTTAGTATAATCTACTACAGACTGAGAGAGTTTTAAAAACTCTTTATCCGGAGTCCTTTTCCGAAAGGCGTGCCAACTAAAAAGTTCAAGAGCCTCACATTCAGCCAATTCAGGGACAGAATATAACTCGTCGTGGTGACAAAGTAAATCTGCATTTCTGGTTGTTGTAATGATTCTACTGTCGTCACCATACCAATCATGCTTTCCAACTAAATACTTCAACTGGTGGTCATCATCCACATCATCAAAAACAATTAAAACCTTCCTGAGACATAGATTTCTTTTTATCATGTCGGCTCCTTTATAAAAACTTGCTATATTCGTAGATTTTTCGTTTAAGGTTCTTGAAAGAAGTGTCTTTTGCAAGTGTTTCATCCCATACTTCTTTGAATCTTCTCTAACATTTGCAAGAAAACAAGACCCTTGAAACTGATTAGAAATATTGTCAAAGATTTTTCTTGCAACTGTTGTCTTCCCCACGCCACCCATCCCCCATATTCCCACAAAACGAACAACACCTAATCCAACTTTCAACAATGATTCCACTCCACCAGTACGAGATTCAATTCCCACTAAATACTTCTCATTAGCTGAAACTGTGTGGTGCAGAATTTGAAATTTCTCGTTTATAATCCGGTCAATACAGTCTGCTTCATTCCTGTGCTGAATAAAAATATAATAACTAAAATGAAGGTAGTGAAAGATATTCAATGCTAAGCAGAGCCCATATTCAATGTAGTTCTTCTTTGAAATTTGTATAAAATGTGCAAAGAAACAAGATAGTTTAAGTAACCAGAATTCTTGTCAATGTTTTTGCTCTACGTTGTCCTCTGTGCCACCCATTTTTTAGATTCCAACATACAAATATTTTTATTCTCAGTTTGAAGAAATATCATACTTTGTCCAAGCAAGATGCAATTCAAACCAGATTTTCATCATTATGAAGTCAGCTTAATGCAACTTGAGTTGTGTTTTCTATCAACAACAACAACGACGACATAGCTAGTATCATCCCACCAGGTGGGATCTGGGAAGGGTAGAGTGTATGCAGACCTATGAGTAAAAATAATTGAGTGGAGATAGATGTTGACATGTGAAAACAAAATCCTGGTTTTAAAAGGCACAACGCTGTTTGCCGAGCTTTAAATTCTGAATAAGAAAAAAGAAATTTAAGAGATAAAGCAAGATTATTCCAGACAGATAATCTGTGCCTGCCACTCTACTGGTGCCAAAGCAGATTAATTTAGTAATTGGTCTAATGAGCACATGATATTACATATATTGTATTTTTAGCCAAGAAGCGAGAGGTCAAGATCAACACAATCTAACTTCGTAATAACAAATTTAACACATTTGAATCAGTATGATCATAACCATATTGTCCAAATGATTGCAAATGAACAAAGTGATGGATGTTGGAACTCTGCTCACATAACATTTGAACTGAGCTCGTATATGCAGCTAGAGCTAGGGTCAAGAACACTTTTCAAAGTGCTAGGTCAAGCTTAATTGTAAATTCTATGCGAAGAAAATGTTGCTGTGAATGAGTTCTTTTCTACTCTAGACTCTCCAAACTTTTCTTTAGATCATTAAATAAAAAATTTATTGATAAAATCAGCACTTAGTGCTGTAAATGTAATAAAATAGGGTTTACAGAAAGCTCAAACTCCTTTATGACTCTGCAAAGACCTGAGAAGCTCTCTCATATTACCAGCATCACAGATATTCTCTATCCTACATGAAAAAACTAACAAAGAGATACATTTACACTCAGGATCTGTTTGGTATTGATGAAAATATTTTCCAGAAAATGGTTTCCAATTTTTCCATCTTTTGGTGGGTCAAAATTTTTGGAAAATGTTTTCTCTAGGAAGACAAGTTCCTTAAAAATGAGGAAAATGACTTTCCACGTAGAACTAGGAAAAACAAGTTCCACAAGTGTCATTCCACATTGATTGTCTTCTTCTCAGCCTCCAACACATCCCACCCCTTACCCCATCCATTGCCCCCATTCCCACCACCCCACACTCCTACCCCGACCCCCATCTCCCATAGTGTTTCCGTAGATTATATAAAAATATGTTTGGGATAATATTTTTTTCCTTCACCAAAGACAAGCATACAATGATTTGCTTACAAACACAAGAAAATAAAATCTTTTTAAACTGTTGCTACTAAAGAAAATAACTTATTCTTTAAGATACTACAAGATAGTGTAAAACATTTTCCTTCATACCAAAGACACCCTTAAGCATAGAGATAGACAATGATTTACCCTTGAAACATCTTTGATTTCTTTCTACCCAAACAACCCACCAAAAGCATGCTGGGATCAATTCCAAAATCTTTTTAAACTGTTGCTACTTACTAAGTCCCTTCCTTTCCAAGCATACCAATATTTTCCTGAAAGTCTTAGGCATCATCCAGATTTTCCTCTTTCAAGTTTCTCATCATCTTTAAATACGTTGATTCCTATGTCGTGTAGACGTTTGTGGAGATGAGCAACAAAGTTGTTGCGAGTATCTTCACCTCTAAAACTCAAGAACGCATCGTATTTCCATTTTTGGTTCAATTCTTTTTGGAAATCCATGGGGAACTTATGAGTACTGGGAATCAAACTAAGAAAAATTAAGATGTGAAGCAAAAATAATGACATAAAAAAGATGTGATACAATCAATTATCCATTGATTAAACCAAGGAACAGAGTCAAGGGGTCAACTTTGGCAAATTTCTTTATTTCCTAGTCGTGTAACATTTCAGTAACAATAGTTCCTCTTTTATACATCTCCAGTATCTTACAAATTAAACCTTTACACATTTTACCAGAACAGTTTTGGGAAACAAAAGATATACAGATTAAGTTAAAATTACTAAAGTAAATATACTAAATTTTATAACATTTAAGAGAATAAATATGTTACCTTGATTAGAAAGGAGAATAAACATTTATGACCACAAATTACTATAATTATTACTAATAAAATAATTATCCCGCACTTTAAATGTGAAGTCAGCTGTGCTTTAAGTATATATATTTAATTTTATGAATAGCTATTAATTAAGTTGGCAGTGAAAAAGCAGAAACCAACATTCATGACCTAAAGAATAATTTATCACATGTCAAAAATAATACTCCATCTTCATTTTTTCAATTTAAATTTTGCTTCTAATAAAAATAAGATTTAGAGGGTTTGATAGACACACTTAAAAATGAGTTAGGAGTTCAATTGAGGTGCCAAAATTAAAAAAAAAAAAAAAAAAAAAAAACAAATTTAGGGGCTGCACATGCATTAAGCCCAAAAAAAAAAAAAAAAAAGGAAAAGGGCCAAATATACCCCTGTATTATTGGAAAATGACTAAATATACCTTCCGTTATACTTTGAGTTCAAATATATCCTTGCCGTTATACTATGGGTTAAAATATACCCTCATCCGTTAAAGTTGTCCAAAATGAACACATTTGACGAGGTGAATGTCACGTGACATATCACCTAACACCACTAACCCATTTTACCCTAACCTCTATTTGTTATTCCACCACTAAATTTTTCTTCCCTCCACCGCCATCTATACATAAAAAAGGAACAATACCCATCTAACAAAATGTGATCTTTATACAGTTTTATAGCATAAAAGATCAGAAAACAAAATCTGAAGAGGAGGAAGAAGAGTTTTGTTGAACTTGAGCATTGGCAATGAAGGTGCCGATCATGGTTGTGACCCATTTGGTTTAGGCGTTGTTGGAAGTGAACCCACAATAGGTTTCAATGTAGATGACAACATATTTTGCTGACGAGAGCTTTTTCTGGCGAGATCAGTCTTCCATTTTAGTAGAAAAATATTTGTTCTTGAGTAATGTGACTTGAAAAAAAAAAAACAAATTAAATGATTGCCAGACAATGTGGTAGGATAATTCAAACTATCTGATTACGTGTAAAAAAAATTTGTTTCAGGTGGATCTATGTGGAAGGTTGGAGGTCTATGTGATAATGGTGGCAATGGTGACTGAGAGAAAGAAAATTTTAGTGATGGAAAGGCAAATAGAGGGTAGGCGTAAAATAGGTTAGGAGTGTATATTTGAACTCAAAGTACGATGAACGGTATAATTAGCCCTTTTTCAATAATACAATGGTATATTTGGCCCTTTTCGGAAAGAAAAAAAAAATCCCCTCTTTCCCTCTCTTTTTCTTTTCTCTTTGGTCTTCCGTTTTCTCTTTCCTTTTTTTTTTTTCTAATTGTTGGCAGCCATTATAAACATACATCTTTTAACCACGCAATCGACAGTCGGCTTGTACCAATTCCCATAATTTGTTATTCAACCACAGTCAGTAATTATGCATTCTTCCAAAAGCAAGTTCAGAAACATAAAATGAGATGGTAAATCACACTAAGGTTCCATTTGGCCATAAGAATTATTCACTTTATTTCAGTTTTTTTTTTTTTTTTTTACTTTTTTCACTTTTCAGTGTTTGGCTATAAGAATTTCAAATACAACTTGAAGTTGTATTTCGGAATTCAAAAAATAAGAAAAACTTGTTTTTCATTAAATTTCACAATCAAAACAACTACATTTCAACAAAAAATACAATTTCAAAAACTATAGTCAAACACAACTCTAACTCCAAAATTCCGAAAAAAGTGATTTTTTTTTTTTTTTTTGTTTCTATGTCCAAACGCCTACTAAGAATCAATTGGCAAATTTTACTAATTATCCATGTGATATCTGCTGCATCATTCTTTGAGCCACTGCCTTAAGAGAGAAAAAAAGAAAAATTGCAATTTTCCATACAAGTTTGGTTAAGTGCGATAGGGGAAGATAAAATTCGGCATTGTCTTCAATGTTTTCATTCCTTATATTAATGTCTCTGTTGCGCTGGAGATGGTGGATAGTTAGCCGTGCATGTTGGTTCTTGGATGAGGAAAAGTGGGTTGGAGCAACCCTGTAGCTTGTTTCAGCGGTTTTGTGTTTGTGTATTCAATATTGTAACTAGCTGTATTCATGAATGATAGACTATGTAATAGTACACGTAAATATTGTAAATATTACATTCGCTGGATTTTGCTGAAATAGTGGTGAAATTTGCTGAAATGGTGGGATAAAATCTCGTATACATGGCAATCCAAATAAAATCTTCCTGAAATCACACTCAACAACCTGGCTTTCATAATGTCACACGATTCTTCAATTATTCCATTAATTCAAATTCGAATTAAATAAAATCTTCTTCAAAAATGTGAAAACAGAGCATATCCTTACAAAAAATTGAATTCAAATATACAAAAAAAAAACATCCAGAAAACTACATCAACATTCAAATGCAAATACACCACGTCGAATTTGTTGTTGTTCGTATTAGTTTCTACTGCTTTCATTAGTGTTGATGTATGCCGAAATTGTTGTAGTGTTTTCGTCGGAATTATATACTTTAATTGATTGGGAATTTTGAAGGTAAATATTAGTTCAAATGATGTTCATGATGAACGAGTAGTTTCAACATAACTACATTCAGATACAAAAAAATGTCAAACATAACTGCAGTTGTTCGACATTCCGAGTTTTCGAACGATGAGAATTGTTTTGTGAATTACACAATAGATGCAATAGTTTTCAAAGATTATGCCTCGTATGATGCTTTGGTTGTTGCAATAGCAAATCAGGTACAAATAGATACAACTATGAAAACGTTCAATATCAGATACATGATCGAAGGTGATTCTATGCCTCTTGAAATACACAATGACATGAGTGTCAGTATGTATGTTGAACTGAAGAAAGAGAATAGACAGTTTGGGATGTATCCGTTGTGTATTACTACAGCTGATAAGGTGGGTGAACAAAGCGTGTCGGGTGAAATTGTTGTTCAACGTGAACCACTACTAATACCATATAATCATGAAATACAATCTATGAATACAGATGATTCTATATCACTGGTAACAACAACTGTTGGTCAGCCAATAGTTGTATACAATGATTTTATCATTTCAAACCATAATCATAAGGAGGTTATGGTAAATCAGGTATACAGTAAGGATACTTTGAAGGCTGTGATGGCGAAGTATGCAATTGACAATAGGTTTCAATTCCATACGGAGAGGTCAAATTCTATAAGGTCAGCTGTTAATAATATATTCTCATGTATCTTAGTTTTATTTTTAAGTGAGTGTATTAATTTGTTTTTTATTAGACATAGTTGGTTATATTTGTGTTTGATTGGTAGGTGTGTTCTAAATTGAAAGTTTGCATAATGAATTTAGCTGTATTGGCAACTGAATGTGTATATATACAAATCGGAATTTGCAGCTACACCATTATCTGTATTTCGAAACAATGTGAGTGGAAATTAAAGGCTTCAAGTATTAACAGATCAACAATGTTCAAAATCAGAGAGTTCGTGGACAAACACACATGTCCGTTGAAGGATAAGGTGTATTCTTGTAATCAAGCAAGTAGTCGTTTTGTAGCAGGCATTATTAAACCAAAAATAACAAATTATAAGAGGAAGTACACGCCAAGAGATATAGTAAATGATGTGATAAATGAATTTGGTGTGGAAGTGTCCTACATGAAGGCTTATCATGCTAAAGAAAAGGCTGTGATGGAGTTAAGGGGGGATCCAGCCGATTTATACAAGAAATTACCTGGATATGTCTACATTTTGGATAAAATGTACCCAGGTTCTCATATAAGAATGCTCAAGACTACTGGAATGAGTTCTTGTATCTGTTTGTTGCACTGTATGCCTTATAAAAAGGTTCGAATATTGTCGTCCCATCGTGGTTGTAGATGGCAGCCATCTCAAATCAGAATACAATGGGACATTTTTTTGGGCAAGTGCTTTGGATGGTACAGGTATTCTAAAATACATTCTCTGATTATTGTGTATACATGAATACAGTTACTGTGACTAACTCAATAAATGAATTACTTTTTTGTGTGTGTTTAACTCTATTTGCAGGGAACATACTGCCTCTAGCATATGGCGTTATTGATTTAGAGAATGATAGGTCTTGGACATGGTTCTTTCTACAGTTGAAGGAAGCATATGGGATACGGGAGAACATGTGTATTGTGTCTGATAGACATGAAAGCATCATCAAGGTTGTATCTAGAATTTATCCTGGTATTCCTCATTTTGTGTGCATATGGCATCTTTGGAAGAATGTATACACTAGATATAAGAAGAGCCACGGGGTGTTGAGTAGAGTATTCTATTCAATGGCAAATGCATACACGCAAGATGAGTTTGATATGTTAATGAAAAAGGTTGAGAAGGTGGATATTCGTATGAAGGAATACTTGGATTTGGCTAGAGGGGAAAAGTGGGCTAGGCTTTATGCTCCAGTTAAAAGAGCATGGACTATGACATCAAATATTGCTGAGTCTATCCATTCAAAGAATCGTGCTAGCAAGAGAATTGCCAATCTATGATTTTCTTAAAGAAGTTAGGATGATGTTTAGACGATGGAATCACACCAACCGACAAAACGGTTCATATACATTCACTACTCTTGGGAAAAAATTCAATGAGTTGCTATCCATCAATGAGTATAAATCGACGCGCATGAAGGTTTTTTTTCGTGTTCTTAGTATGTATTTATTATTATTGACCATGTTGTAGTGTTTTGGATTGTAAGCAGTAGCTTTCTGATAAGTTTATACAGTTGTGTATTTGTAACACCTCATACCTTTAACTTAAGCTTTGACCTAATTCTAGACTTAGAAAACCAGATAGAGAATGTGGGAATTGAAAATTTCTCTTCAGTTGTCGGATGATTTATGCCCTGCATTACGGACCGTATTTCAGTATACGGCCCATATTTCAAATCGTAATTTGGCATCTAAGTCACTGTGCATTCTGGAATTTGGCTTGGGGAATATATATATATATATATATATATTGTTAAATACGGACCGTATTTTAAAATACGGCCCGTATTTGATGGTCGTATTTGAGAAGGAGGTGCTACAGTGTTTCTGTCCTGTTGAACATGCTTAATTACGGTCCAAGTTTACGGACTGTAATTCAGAATATGGATCGTATTTTGGTCCGCATTTCCCACGTCGCACTAGAAACTATAAATACTTGGTTTCAGTTCTAATTTTTATTTTTACAAGTCCCTAAGCCCTAGAACGACCTATCCCTCTCCTCCAACACCAAGACCATCAAGGTAAGTCAATCCAAGCCCTTCCAAATCAATTCTAACATGTGTTCTCATAATCTAACCATGAAATCATTGTTCTTAACATAGGGTTTTCAAGAAAAACCATTTAAAGGACTCAAGACTCAAACCTTGGAATTCTTATTCCAAGTTCAGATATTTATTTCAAGTTTGGAGCATTACCAGGTATGTAGGGTTACTATCTACGTGTGGGAACATCTTTGTTCTTTCCCACGCCACTTCTTTCATAAAGTATGAAGTTTTACAAAAACTAGAATTTTTAACTATGTTCATGATAACCCTAGGTCCATGCCCCGTATTATATTATGTATTAAATTGTTATAAATTCTTCATTGTGTTCTTGATACATCATTTTGATTATTAAGAATCAGTCTGTAATCCATGAAAACCCATACTTTGCATTCCATGGATTCTTACATGCAAGTTATAATTTATTATGTTTATTTTCAAGAAAATACTCTACATGTTTTACACGTTTTCATGCAAGAATACTATGAGGTGATATCCATGTACGTGCAAGTTATGATTTATGAAAACCATGGGCTCAAGTGCCACCTATTTTCTATGTTCATGTTTTTAGGAGTTGCACAGATTTTCGAGAAGGCTCAAGTAGCCTGAAACTACGTTAGCCACTGTAGGATAACGATCCCTCAGCCCAGTTAGGACGATTCCTTCATGTTATATTAATTGGATCCTTTCATGTCACGTTTTCATCTCATACCCTTGGCAAGGTGTGGGAGCTTTGCTGGTCCGACGAGGTACCAGACTCCACGTGCTCACGTGGTGATATCATGTTGTCGGTTTATGCAATGCTCTCCATAATTATAATGTTTTTACTCATGTTATATCTATATGTATTCATTTTCATGACCAGACTTCAGTTCCAGCTTCCGTTTCAATTTTCATGATGTTATTCCCTGTCCCATGTTATTTCATTCAGTTGCTTTACATACCAGTACATTCAATGTGCTGACATCCCTTTTTATCGCTCGGAGCCGCATTTCACGACGCAGTACCGATTTACAGGATGACGCATCCGCCTAGTGTGACTTCGCACTTATCGCCTATTGCGAGCCCCATCTCTTCCGGCTTACATTTATTATTTATTATTGTCATGATAAGATATGCATTTAAAGGTATGTCAGCCGGCCCACCGAGTATAGATGTTTTCATGTTCGTACTTATGTGAGGTTTCATAGACTAGACTAGTCGACATGTCATGTCGATGTTCGTAGTCGATAACCATTTTGGCTTATTTACGATATTTTCGCATTCATGTTTTAAATCAGTATTTTATTAATGTTATGATTCTCATGTTTTATAAAAGCTCATCTCATTCATGTTATATTTTCGCTCATGTATGCCTCATGATGATTCAGCAAGCCATGTAGTTCGCTCGGTCACATGCAGTATGACACCGAGTGCCGTGTTTCGCTCAGGCCATGATTTGGGGCGTGATAGTATTTAATGAATACACCTGCAAAAAAATTGATTTACAAAAGATACTGCAGATCTGTATAGTGTATGCTACCACAGTTAACTACAATTTGTATGTTGTTTCTTAGGTAATACCAGCAACTGAATACTTGCACACAGTAATTGATGATGGACGACGTTTCATAGTTTGTCTTGAAAAGAAAACTTGCACTTGCAAAGAGTTTCAAATGGAGGAGATGCCATGCCCACATGCTTGGGTTGTTCTTAAAAGCAAGAATCTAACAACAGACAACTTCTGTTCATACTTATACAAACCGAAAACTGTTGTGAAGACTTATGATGTCCCAAAGGTATCCTCTACCCGATGAGAGTGAGTGGAAAATACCTACTTCCATCTCTCACGAGATAGTTCTGCCACCGAGATATAAGAGACCTCCCAGAAGGCCAAAGAAGAAACATGATAAGCCTTTAACTGAATGGCTACCAAATAAACGTTCAAATTAGTGTAGTACGTGTAGTAGATGTGGACATGAAGGTCACAATAGGCGCTCTTGTATGAATGAGCCTAGAAGAAAGTAGTTCAAATTCTGTTTTTCTTCTGATTTGTATGTTTTTGATGTGGTATGTCCATTTAGGTATGGATTTTATTCATCTATATCTGTTTTGATGATTGAATAGAGCAATTCTATGTGGTGTATTTCATTATAAGTGAATTGATGATTTGTTTGTGGTGTATTCTAATTTTGTAAGTGCGAAAAATTAGAATACAAAAGATGTATTAAATACATAGACCAACATGGGCTATGTATTCAGTAAAATATTAGAATATCAAATACAGTTAATCAAATAAAGCACCAAAAATGAATACATACACCAGCATGGAGTCCATTTATTAAATACAAGTAACTACAATGTGTGTATTCATGAAAAGAATCAACTATGAATACAACTGTCTAACTAAACATGAATATAATGTTCAGAAGAAGAATACAAGCAAATCAGAATACAGCTGTGTATTTCAGAACAAAAGAACTGCATAATGTGTATTCAAACCATTATTTAAATCTGAATATAGTGTAGACTTGAAAATTAAACATGAATACATAGACCAATATGAAATGTATTCATAACAAAGTCGCTGCACAAATGTGCATTCATATTAGAAATGTGCATTTGTAGCCATCAAAATACATCCATAAAATCCGATACGGAAAACATCATAATATGTTTTACAATTCCTGGTCTAACTGACTAAAGAAACTAAGCAAGAATTATTTTTTCAACTTTATCAAAATCTATCGCTGTTCTAACTGGCTTTGGAGGTGCCTCATCATCGCTAATCGCCTCAGCTTCCATCTTCTGCCGAGCGTAGTCCCACAGAAGTGCACCATATCTTGTACGAAGTAACTCAAAATCAAAATCTTTAGTTGGTATACCATTTCCCAAATTTAAATACTCCGCATACGCAGCAACATAAACCCTACAATCCCTGCACATAGAAAAACATAAATGTATTTAGTTAGATGGATGATATGCATATCTGTAACGAGCAAGAATAATAAACTGACATACATGCTACCGGCCCTTTGTTGTGGCAGATTTTCAACATACACGACCTCAAATCTATCAGCCTTGGCTTTTCCTTTGTATCCTGAGTGATCATCCCAATCAATGCCTTTAAATTGATAGAATTCAGTGATGTGTAATGTCGGGCCCCGAACCATGGCTCGCGAAACACGCACTCCGTGCCTTACCGTACGTGACCGAGCGAACCATACGGCTCGCCGAATCATCAGCGAGGCATAACATGAGTGGAATATAACGTGAATACATGATAAGCTTTTATAAAACACAATAAGTCAGAATACTTAATCAAAATACTTGTTTAAACATGAGTGCTGAAATAACATGAATGAGCCAAAATGGCTATACGACTCCGAAAGTCTGACATAACATAACTGATTTGTCTAGTCTATGAAACCTCTAATATAAGTCTGAACATGGAAAACATACTCGCTGGGACAAGGCCCCAACATACCTTAGATGCATAGCTAATCATAAACAAAGAGTCGACTAAACCCCGAACGAGACGGGCTCGCCAATAAGTTGATACGAATGTCCGGCCCTACTAAGACATACGTCGTTCAGAATCGCAAGATTCCGCATCGTGAAATGCAGGCCCCCGGTCAATAAAAGGGGACGTCAGCACATTGAATGTACTGGTATTTAAAGCAAATGAATGAAATAACATGGGACGTGGAAATAACATAATAAAGACTGAACTAAAACATGATCATGAACATGAGTACATATATATATATAACACGAGTAAAGTATCGTGAGTAGGAGAGTAGTAAATATAACCGATAACATGGTCCGGGTACTTGTCCTACTGAACACTCATACCTTTGCCAGGGATACGAGGTTTAATAATATTATGCAGATCCATCAAATATTATAAGAGATCACCCGAGCATAGGTGGAGCGATCCTCATCCTACGGTGGCTATGTAGTTTCAGGCTATTTGAAGCCTTCTCGGCAATTAATGCAAGTCCCAAAAACATGAACATGGAAAATAAGTGGCACTTGCTGCCCATGGCTTTTCATGAAATCATAACTTGCATGTACATGAATATCATTCGTATTATTCTTGCATGAACTTAGTAAACATATATAGCTTTTCTTGAAAATATCATAATAGTTCATAAACTTGCGTATAAAAACCCATGGAATGTAAAGTAGAGCTGGGCATAAATATCGAAAATCCAAAAATCGGACCGAACCGAACTAAAATTCAAGAAACCAAAATTGAAAGAATCGAACCGAACTAGTTTGGTTCGGTGTTTGGTGTTCACCTTCAAAAAATCGAAATCGAAATAGCCAAACCGAACCGAAGAACCGAAATTTAAATTGAAATATATACATTACCCAAAAAAATTAAAATAGTTCAGACCCATTAAGTTTAAGCTAAAAAAAAAAAATCCAATTGTAATAAACTCTTTTTAGCTTTTGTATCCCTAATTTTCCACTTCAGTTAAGAAAATCAAATATCCTTAACAAAGAAAGGTGACTAGGATGTGTCTTTAGGATTAATGTATGTCCTTTATATGTTTTCTTAATTATTCTTACTGTATGTATATAACACCTAGTAATCTTATATTATGGTTATGATTTTCTGTTCTTGTGTATCCTGTTTGTTTGATTTTGATTTTAATTTTGTTAGTTTTATGTTTTGTTGCTTTTGAGAATATGAATTAGTGTAAATAAAATCGCTTCTATCATATCAAAAAAACCGAATTGAAAAAATCGAAACGGAACCGAACCAAACTTCAAACAACCAAAATCGAAAGAACCGAACCGAACTAGTTTGGTTCGGTGGTCGGTGTCCACCTTTACAAAATTAAAACCGAAATAGCCAAATCGAAGTTTGATAGAACCGAATCGAAGAACTGAACGCCCACCCCTAACGTAAAGTATGGGTTTGCATGGATTACAGACAGATTCTCAATAATTATAATGATGTATCAAGAACACAATGAAGAATTTATAACAATTTTCATACATATTATAATCATGGGACGTGGGCCTAGGGTTATCATGATCATGGTTAAAAACCCTAGTTTTCGTAAAGCTTCATACGTGATGGAAGAAGAAGCGTGGGGAAGAACAATGATATTCCCACACGTAGATAGCAACCCTACGTACCTGGTAATGCTCCAAGACTTGAATTAAAGACTTGAACTTTGAAGAAGATTTCCAAAATCTTAAATCTTGAACCTTGAAATGGGTTTTCTTGAAAACCCTAGGTTAGGAATGATGATTTCTTGATTAGATTATAAGGATATATATTAGGACTGACTTGAAATGATTAGAATAGGCTTACTTTGGGGTTCTTGATGATGGGAGAGGGTAGGAGGTTGTTCTAGGGCTTGAAGGAATGAAAAATATGATCTGGACTGATATGGACAAATATATACTATTCTGGAACATTGAATTTTATGCCGCAAAATACGGGCCGTATTTTGAAAAAAAGACAAAGCCGTATTTCGGTCCGTATTTTGTTTGGACTCGCTTTCAGACTCTTCGGCAAAATGGCCATAACTCTTTGCACAGATGTCCGTTTGACCCCCATAATATACCGTTATAAAGGTATTTCAAATCTCTATAACTTTCCTTAAGGAGGTTTTTCCCAAATTCCAATCACAATTGTTTAATAAGGGCTGTATTTCAAAATACGATCCGTATTTAACAATGTAATCCCCCAAGCCAAATTCCAGAATGCTCAGCGAATTTTGATGCCAACTTACGATTTGAAATATGGCCCATGTTCTGGGGAGTAAACCCCCATCTGACAACTGAAAAGAAAGTTCCAATTCCCACATTTTTTATCTGGTTTTCTAAGTCTAAAATCATGGTCAAAGCTTAGTTTAAAGGTACGGGGTGTTACAATATCTCCCCCTTGGGTCATTCGTCCTCGAATGATGGGTCATGGTTAAGAATATGGCTGGGCATGGTTTGAATACATAAACGTGAAGGAAACATGACATGAAACATGGGACATGAGACGTGATTACCTGAAAACATGGATACTGAAGCATGAGACATGACACATGAGTGTTGGATACATGACATGAGCGTGAAACATGAGACATGACATGACATGACATGGACTATGGGAATTTACCTTGAGTGTTTTCTGCTTGCTCTTCAAATAAAAATGGGCACTTGGATTTCATAAGTTCCTCGGCTTCCCATGTGGCTTTCTCAACTTTCTGACTTCTCCATAACACTTTCACTGAGGCCACTTCCTTAGTTCTCAACTTGCGAACTTGACGATTAAGAATGGCTATGGGGATCTCCTCATAGGTCAAACCATCCTTAACTTTTATCGTACCGGCGGGGAACAACCAATGACGGGTCTCCACACACTTCCTCAACATGGACACATGAAACACTCGGATGTACAAAATGCGGCCCCTCAACACGGGGGCAACTCAAGTTTATAAGCTACTAGACCGACCTTTTGTGAAATTATGTAAGGTCCAATATATCTGGGACTAAGATTCCCTTTCTTCCCAAATCTCATAACACCCTTCATGGGTGAGACTTTAAGGAACACCTAATCATTAACTTGAAATTCCAAGTCCCTTCGCCTCATATCTGTGTAAGACTTCTAGCGACTCTGAGCCGTTTTCAAACACTTTTGAATCAACTTGACCTTCTCCATCGCCTGATAGATCAAATCTGGTCCTAACAATTCTGCTTCACCAACTTCAGACCAACCAATCGGTGACCTACACCTTCGCCCATACAAAGCTTCAAAAAGTTTCATCCCAATGCTAGCATGATAAATGTTATTATTGGAAAACTCAATGAGGGGTAAATGATTATCCCAATTACCTTTGAAATCTAAGACACATGCTCTCAAGATGTCCTCCAGAGTCTGAATAGTACGTTCTGCCTGCGGATGAAAAGTTGTGCTGAGGTTCAGCTTAGTACCCAATCCTTTCTGAAAGGATTTCCAAAAGTTCGATGTGAACTGAGCACCACGATCTGAAATAATAGACACTGGGGTCCCATGCAATCTAACTCATAGGCAACCTTGCCTACCCTACGAATAATCTGATAAGGCCCAATATACCTAGGGCTAAGCTTCCCTCTCTTACCGAATCTCATTACACCCTTCATGGGTGATACCTTCGGGAATACCCAATCACCACTCTGGAACTCTAAGTGTCGACGTCGATTATCTGCATATGATTTCTGTTGACTCTGGGCTGCCTATAACCTTTCCTGAATAAGCTACACCTTATCAACAGCTTACTGAATCATATCTAGGCCGATTAACTTACTCTCACCAACATCGAACCAACCAATAGGTGACCTGAACTTCCTGCCATACAAGTGCCTCGTACGGGCTATCCGAATACTAGAATGATAGCTATTATTATAAGCGTACTCAATAAGGGGCAAATGATCATCCCAAGCCTACCCACCGAAGTCAATAATATAAGCGCGCAACATATCTTCTAGCGTACGAATAGTACGCTCGCCCGTCCGCCGATCCGAGGGTGAAATGCTGTGCTAAGACTCACTTGTGTCCCCAATCCCTTCTAGAATGATCTCCAGAAGTTAGCTGTAAACTGAGCTCCTCTGTCCGGCATAATAGATGTGGGAACCCCGTGAAGTCTCACTATCTCCTTAATATATAACCTTGCATAGTCCTCGGTGAATAAGTAGTCCCGACCGGAAGAAAATGGGCTGATTTTGTCGACCTCATCTCACAATAACCCATATGGAGTCATACTTAGTGAGACGAGGTAAGCCTGTAATGAAGTCCATATTAATTGCTTCCATTTCAAGTTGGGATCTCCATCTCTCTCGTAATAATCCACCAGTGCTTCCGATGCCCTCGATCTAACACGGTTGACACCGCAACCGAGCAACAAACTGTTATATCCCTTTTCATACCGTCCCTATCCCACCAATACAAACATCTCGAGGTCAGTACATTTTGTTGACACACCGGATGAATGAGGAATAACGGCATAGTGTGCCTCTCCCATAACCTGTTGTCGTAGCCCTGCAACCCCAAGTACACATAATCTACCTCCATATCATAGCACTCCGTCAGGTGTAACCTCGAATGGGGTCTTCTCCTTTTGAAAGGCTGCATCTCTATACTGTGCTAGAACAGGGTCCTCGTACTGGCGTCGCCTTACCTCTTCTATGATAGAGGATTCAGAAACTTCTCGAACAAAAACTCCACCATCTCCAGAGTCAGCCAAACAGACTCCAAGATTAGCTAGCTGATAAATCTCACGAACTATCTGCTGCCTTTCTGGCTGCACGTCCGTCAAACTACCCATAGACTTACGGCTAAGTGCATCTGCTATAACGTTTGCTTTCCCTGGATGGTATAGGATATCAACATCATAATCCTTCAGCAACTCTAGCCACCTTCTCTGCCGTAAATTCAGCTCCTTCTGCTTAAAGATATACTGGAGACTCTTATGATCCGTATAAATGTCAACATGTACGCCGTATAAATAATGCCTCCATATCTTCAAAGCATGAATTACCGCTGCTAACTCCAGATCATGAGTAGGATAATTCCTTTCGTACTTTCTGAGCTGCTGGGAGGCATAGGCTATAACTCTGCCATGTTGTATCAATACACAACCTAGCCCAACACCAGAAGCATCACAATAAATGACGTAGCCATCTAGTCCCTCAGGAAAAGTTAGAACTGGAGCTGTAGTCAACTTATCCTTCAAGCGGAAGCTTTTGCAAGCATCCCATTTGGGAAATTGGTTTTTAGA